>NC_048300.1:13717094-14018169 GCF_013100865.1 Trachemys scripta elegans
ATGCATCCGAAGAAGTGGGCTGTAGTCCACGAAAGCTTATGCTCTAATAAATTTGTTAGTCTCTAAGGTGCCACAAGTACTCCTGTTCTTCTTTTTGCGGATACAGACTAACACGGCTGTTACTCTGAAACCTATTTTATTAAAAGAATTGTCTAGTGAAACTTGGTGACTGTCATGCATTCCAGACTCTGATTGTCACTTCAGTGCACATTTTGGGCATTGCTGGAGCAATTTAGAAAAGCTTTTCACCATGCGAATTAATTTGCAACACATATATTTATATCTGCTCATATATGAAATGAAAGTGTTTGATAGGGGGAAAAAATCTTCCCCCATATATTCAGTGCCTGTCTAAGGTACAAATTGTGCTCAGTGAAAAAAGGTACAAGGAAGTCACTTCTATATATCCTGTTTTATAAGTGGATTTGAAATGGAACACTTTCAAATGGTGGGTTTTTTTTTACTTTAATTCCATTCCCATCCATGAGGTTGTTTTGAACTTTTGAAACATACACTTCCTGTCACCACTAGAAGTTCACTAATTAGAAGTTGTTTATATGCACTGTGAATTAAGTTTAAAGGAAGGAGGGAAGAGGAAGGAATATCCATAATAGTCTGTGCAGTTCTGGGGTGTAGCAGGTTTAATTAACAGATTTATGGTGTCAAAACAAACGAGCTGTTGGAGATGATGTGAAAAACTGGGATAAAGCTGGAATCCTACTTTAGACAAAAAGCCATCTCTGATATGCTGATTATGAATGTTGATTTGATTATTGGTGCCGTTAGGAATTCCTAATATTAGGAACCTAGATCTATTTATACCACATAGGCATGAATCCTTCAGTGTGATCCTTTGTACCATTTGAACAGTGGAAAATTAAAGTGGTCGGATTCTGACCAGAAATGGCCAGCAGATGTTTCCCCTTTGCAGGGGGGAACATGTCCCAATGGAGACGCAGGGCTGCCCGGGGGGGGGGGCAAGTTGGGCAATTTGCTCCGGGCCCCTCAGGGGCCCCCACGAGTATGTCAGAGGCTCCCCCTGCCTCCGTCTTCCCCCATCCCCCGGCGTCTCAACTGGTAAGGGGGCGGGGCTGCGAGCTGTGGCCGAGCGGCGGGAGCACAGGCCCCACTGGAAACACCACGCTGCTGCAGCTCTGGACATGGCACGCTGAGGCTCCGAGAGAGGGGGTAAGCGGCATGGTAAGGGGCCGGGCACTCCCCCGACCCCATCCCCCACAGCCCTGACCCCCATCTCCGAGCCCAGCCCCTCTGAGCCGGACACCCCCCGACCCCATCCCCCCCCACAGGCTGACCCCCAGCTCCGAGCCCAGCCCCTCTGAGCTGGACACCCCCCTGACCCCATCTCCCCACAGCCCTGAATCCAGCCCCTGTGAGCTGGGCACCCCCCCAACCCAGAGCCCAGCTCCCCACCCAGCCCTGGGCCACAGCAGCACCACCCTCAAGCAGCGACAGCCCATTGGCACCAATCATCACCATTACCCAGCAACAGCCCATTATGTAACTGGAAATGTATACAGACCATTAACGCATTTAATGTTTTTAAATAACGTATTTAGTGTATTTTCAAATTATTACAAATTAATTTTTGAATGTATTTCACTAGTTATTTTTTACGTTTCCAAATACATGTTACTATAGTATTGCAGCTTTTTTTTATGGAAGGGGCCCCCGAAATTGCTTTGCCCCCGGCCTCCTGAATCCTCTGGGCAGCCCTGTGGGGATGGCAGCAATGGCTCCTGTACTCTTCCCCCCGGTGTAGGAAATGTGCTGAGTTTGGCAAAGCAGAGTTCAGTTACAGTGATTCTTCAGCGGTGGTAAGTCCCTTTGGTCCTTTACACCAGGAATAAAAGCTAGAGCAACGGCTGCCCTAACTAATGCCAGGCCTGGTCTGGAATTCAATCAGGGAGCTGATATCAGTTCCTTCCACCCCCCATTCTTTTGTTGAACAGAGAGCTTAGATGCAAAATAACTCGTGAAATACATTTTCCCTCCGCTCTCCCCCGTATTGCCCACTTTGCAGATTTTTAAAAATTATTTTATTGTGGTGGTATAATTGTAATACTGTAGTTATGTAGGGTTGCAAGGTGCCTGGTTTTCAACGGGAAAGTCTGGTCAAAAAGGGGACCCGGCAGTGTCTGGTCACCGTGGAGCAAGGGGAGGCGCCAGATCATTAATCCGCACCAGCTCCTGCTCAGCCAGGGCCGCCTCTTACCTGCAGGCAGGCTACAGCAGCTCCTGTCACAGCCCTGGAGCAGTGGGAGCCCAGCTGGGCGGGGAGGGAGATGGAGGTGATCCTGCGAGCAATGAAGGGAGAGGAGCAAGTGATTGGGGTGGGACCTTGGGCGGGAAGAGGTGGAGAAGGGGGCAGGGCCTTAAGAGAAGTGGTAGGGCAGCGGGCGGTGCCTCAGGCGTCCAGTTCCCAGCAATTAGAAAGGTGGCAACCTTATAGTTATGGTTGTGTGAACAAATTAATTTTAATCCCCTGCAATAAGGTGCAGATAATTTTGAGATAATTATCTCTTTGGGTTGAAATTTCTCATCCACTCCATGGTGACCTTATATAACTGTGTGTGTGTGTATATAAAATATTGATGAAATTGGTTTGTGTTTTTACTTTTTGTAAAGCGAATTTTAAGTTTTTGTGAAAGATGATCCCTGGAGAATCAAGTCCTTTATTGGTCCAAAGAAGAGGGCTAGTCTGGGCAGCAGCAAATGTAAACTTTCCCACACCGCCCAGTGGATGAGATGGAAAGACTAACTCTGGCAACAGGAAGGGTGTGTGGGATGCACAGACAAATGTGATTAATTTAGATTGCTAAATAAAATTTGCAGTTAGCTAATCTCTGTAACTGCTGTATTCAAGATATTTCCTATAGTGAGGGCACAGAAATAAAAGGGATTGCTACATATGCTGAGGAACTGTCCACAGGAAACCGCTAATATTTAGCTTCGTTGGAATTATTCAAATGTGCAAAATGAGCATTTCACCAGTTGAGATGTTTCACCATTTTTTTTCAAGTATTTTTCTGCTCTAGTATTTCAAAAGCATGTGTAAGATGGGAGATAGATACTATATGAATCATATGTAGGTTTGGCAACTGTCTAATCACACAAACCCAAACACCCTTGTCACGCCCCTGCCCCAAGGCCACGCCTCTGCCTTGCCCCTTCTCCGAGGCTCTACCCCCACTCACTCCATCCCCCCGCTCCCTCCATCACTTGCTCTCCCCCACCCTTACTCACTTTCACTGAACTGGGGCAGGGGGTTGGGGTGCAGGGGTGGTGTTGGGTGCAGGCTCTGGGAGGAAGTTTGGGTGCAGGAGGGGGCTGGGACAGGGGGTTGGGGTTTGGGGGGGGTGAGGGGCGCAGGCTCCGGCTGCGTGGTGCTTACCTTGAGTGGCTCCCAGAAGTGACCAGCACGTCCCTCTGACTCCTAGGCTCAGGGGTGGCCAGGCAGCTCTGCACGCTTCCTCTGCCTGGAGGCGCTGCCCTCGCAGCTCCCATTGGCTGCGGTTCCTGGCCAATGGGAGCTGCAGAGTCAGTGCTTGGGGTGGGGACAGCGCACAGAGACCCTCTGGCTGCTCCTGTGCCTGGTAGTCAGAGGGACGTGCCAGTTGCTTCTGAGAGCCGTGCAGAGCCAGGGCAGGTAGGGAGCCCGCTGTGCTGCCAACCGGACTTTTAGCAGCCTATTAAAATCTCCCAGATTGGTTTCAGTAGCCACTGGGAGATCAATTCTGGGAGACTCCTGGCCAGTCCGGGGGGGTTGGCAACCCTAAGTCCATATGTATGCATTTCTTAACAAATGGCATTTAAAATGCCAACCATGCTGCCTCATTAATAATACTTAGCATTTATAAAGCGTTTTCATCTTCATATCTCAAAGGCGTCTACAAAGGTGGGTAATGATTATTAATCCTAGTTTACAGATGAGAAAAATGAGGCAGGAAAGTTATTTAACTTATCTGCCTCATCTCCAACAGCAAAATAATTCCAAAGCTGATGCTAAAACTCCAGTTGCCTGACTCCCAGTCTTTTGCCCCTGCCAGCTGGACCACACAGGCTGAATCATTTTTTATATTTGTCACAGCTGTGGTGGTATCCTTGTACTTTTTATTCTAGCCTTATTTTGAGAATGTATAACTCTGGCTTATACATTCACTAATACTGTATATTCAACCCGGGAGGGGGGGCACTCAACTGACTCAGCAAGGACTAATTCTCTGCACAAGTGCCCCCAGGACCATAAATGTACAGGAGAATCTCCCCACTGCATTGTAAGGGGTACTTCTCCCTCAGCCACATGGGCTTAGAGAAAGAAAGAAAGAGAGACTCCAAGTTGAAACCTCCTTGGGAGCAGAGACTGAGCTGGCAGGAGAAGATACAGAACGAGTTGCAGCTGCGGCTTTCAGATGCTGCTGATGTCATAACTCAACCCCCCCCCCTTCCAACTTTTTGTTCTAGCCATTCCCCTCTCTGTTTACTCCAACCCCCCTTTTTTGCCCCTTCCATCACAGTCACTTTACTTCAGCCTCACTTCACCTGCCCTTCACCCCTTTCTCCTTTCTCCTCTACCTCTTCTCCATTTCTTACCTCCCTTCCATGTCCTCTCTCATTTCTTTTCTATTCCCCCCACCCTCTTTGTCTGTTTTATTTGTTTACACTGTAGTCACTTTGGAGCAAGGACCTTCTCCTGCTGTATATGTAGGTTTTGTGCCTGGCACAGTGGGGGACTGGAGCTTGGTTAGGGTATAACATTTTGGTTAAACATTTGTAGAGTAATTACAGTGCATGGATCCAATACTGCAAGGTGCCAAGTACCTCCTGCAAGGCTCTGAGCATCAATTCCAGCTCCCAGGGAGCTGAGGGCAAGAGGCATGTTATGCTTGCCAGGATTAGGCTCTGGTGCTGTAACAATACATTTCAATAGGAGCAGAGGTAGATGAGTGCTGAGTGCTTTTGAAAATTCCACCGTATAGTTTAACCACATGTCTTAACTATGTTGTTGACTAGCTAGACAAACATGTCTCCAAAGCAGACATTTGGTTTATTGTGTAAATACGATGCCTTTAAAAATATATGTCTAGATATTTATTTTACAAATAGACTGGAACGACTTAGTCTATTAAGTAATCAGAATATTCTTTTTAAAAACACTCCAGAGATTTCTAGACTTCATCATCTTAATAAAGAACTAATTTAAAACATTGTAAACTCAGAGTATGTTATAAAATTAAGTGTTCTTAAACAAGCTTTTTTCAGTATACATTGTTTTAATAAAATTAGATGAATAAATCCAAGGTGTTTTAATAAAACTGGTGTAATATTAAAGTTACAAAATATTATTTTATATATTATACTGAAGTTAAATGTAGAGAACATATTGTCAGAAGCACATAAAACTTGATTTTAAACTCTGTTACTGGCTTGGAATACATGTTCATTTGTTATGGTAAAATGTCAGAAACAGACCAGGTCTGGAATTGCTTATTTAGCTGAAGAAAAATATGGGAACAATATCATGAAGACTTTCTGTGTCAAAATCTGGAATCATTCTTTAAGATTTGCTTTGAAAATTAAGCTTTTAACACGGAGCAACTGGCTCACTCAAATATCGTGTTTCAAGAAAAATACGGCAAGCAATAAAATTGCAGTATCAAATGGCTACTGTAACTAAATCTTGTTCCTCCTTTAGTGGCCTCAAGACAATGATTGCAAAGACTCTTTTAAAGAAAAAGGCTACAATTATTGTTTCAATTGTTTTCGCTTTGCTTCACATGTAGGAAAAAATGTCCCCCTTTCTTTTGTTCTTTTCTATGGATATTTTATCTTTATCTTTCATTTTGCAAGTGGTATTTGTCTGAGTAGAGTCCTCTTCAGTGTTTAAAAATAGAAGTGACAAAATACATTGACAATTTGTTATTTGAACTTCATTTCATGATACGCTCAGCAGTATCTAATCATTATTAATGATAAAGTAATATAGTAGTTTGTTCCAAATTATACATGCTCTAAAAATTGAATATTTGTCTAGCAAATGATCTCCTGATTGTACTTGTGTTCTTTGTAATAATGATCTTGCAGCAGGGAGTAATAAACCAAAATGGCTCACATAGGCTCCAACCGCATGTTTGAGTGCCTTCAACGCACGCCAACTTGACTGGGAATTGAGAGCACTCAACACCTTGCAGGATAAGGGCTTTTTGTGAGTGACAAATCTAAACAATGCTATGCTTGTACAGTTGAAGTTTGTAACCTACCATAATAGAAGATGGTGGAGGTTTCTGTTTACATTGAAAAGAGATCAATGTTAACACATAACAGATGGTGGTATCAAGAGAAAGTTTGCTAACACAATATTCAGCCGTAAAGACCTGCTCATATCTTGTCGAAAACTTTGAAAAATTAGTTTGAATATATTAAAGGGTTCTAAGAGACACATGCTCTCTCCTTCATCCCAAAGCATCTTTGGAGATACAGGGAGCAGTATACTGTTGCCATTCATTCCTGTCCCTGGTTGTTTCTCCATTTTGCCAAGTCTGGTCATGTCCCTATGATGATGTCCCGACAACTAGTCAGTGGATGGCCCCAAGGTCCAATTGACGTTGATTGTGTTTGCATTATTTTCTTCAATGTCTCATCATCTGTCTTCTGTAGTGTCTCTACCATGGTAATCTTTTCAACTGTAGCCATCTCATACACTGATTTCACGTCCTACTCTCCTTCTAATTTCTTCTTTTGTCTTAAACATTATTCCACTTTATACCTGCCATTTTTTGGAGAACTCTCATCTCTACAGTCTCCAGCCTTCTGACGGCTATTTCATTTAATGCAGCTTTTTCCAGACCATATAGTAACATAGTTAGTATACTGATATGATAAATTTTCACTTTGGTACCAAGCACAATGTTTTTATCAGTCCATAATTTTATCACTTTCTGTGCTGCACTTGTGGATAAGTGGATAACCTTGATGGATCATTCGGCACTGATCAAGTTTCCTAGGTACACATAAGATTCTATTTAGTCTATGACTTCACCACTGCTGCATCTCAAAACTTTACTGTCCCTTTTCCAAGTTGCGAACACCATTAATCTTCTTGGCATTTATTGTAAATCCAAGTCAACTACACCAATTTTCCAAGATAGCAAAGAATATCATCTTTAATCCAAATGTGTCTGTCAATTGTACATTATCTGCATAAACTAAGGAGCTTAGCTCTAGATAATCCAATGTCACTCCCTCCAACTCATTTAACCTTCTGTCCAGTTTAAGAACATGATGAAAAGTGGTGGTGATTCCATGCCCCCTTGTCTTACACCAGATTTTGAACCAGTTGCTTAATTTTCCACCAACTCTGAGGGCACTGCAGGCATCTTTGTACATAGCTTTTATAATTGCAATCACAGGCGCCGACTTTCCAATGTGCCGGGGGATGCTCGACCCCAGGCCCTGCCCCCCATCTACCCCTTCCCCCAAGGCCCCAACCCCACCCGCCTCTTCCCAACCCTGCCCTATTCCCACCCCGTTCCGCCTCTCCACTGAGCGTGCCGCATCCTCGCTCCTTCCAGAGCCTCCTGCATGCCGTGAAACAGCTGATTGCATCCGGTGGGAGGCGGAGGGAGGGAGGGAGACATGCTGATCGGCGGGGCCCATCGGTGGGCAGGATGCACTTGGGGGGAAGGAGATGTTTTGATAGGGGGGCTGCCGGTGGGTGCTCAGCACTCAACATTTTTTCCCTGTGGCTGCTCCCATGGAGTTGGCATCTAGGATTGCAATTATCTTATCTGGGACTCCATATAATTTTGCTACTTTCCATAAAGCTTCAGCAAACATCTTTAAACTAGGGCTGTCAAGTGATTAAAAAAAATTAATCGCGATGAATCGTGCCACTAATTGCGCTGTTAATAATAGAATACCATTTATTTAAATATTGTTGATGTTTTGTACATTTTCAGATATATTGATTTCAATTATAATAGAATACAAAGTGTACAGGGCTCACTTTATATTTATTTTTGATTACAAATATTTGCACTGTAAAAAAAAACCCACAAAATAAATAGTATTTTTCAAATTCCCCTATTAGAAGTACTGTAGTGTAATCTCTATATCATGAATGTTGAACTTACGAATGTAGAATTATGTACAAAAAAACCTGCATTCAAAAATAAAACAATGTAAAACTTTAGTGCCTACAAGTCCACTCAATCCTCCTCCTTGTTCAGCCAACCTTGTTCAGCAAGTTTTCAGATGACACCAAACTGGGAGGAGTGGTAGATACGCTGGAGGGTAGGGATAGGATACAGAGGGACCTAGACAAATTAGAGGATTGGGCCAAAAGAAACCTGATGAGGTTCAACAACGACAAGTGCAGAGTCCTGCACTTAGGATGGAAGAATCCCATTCACTGTTACAGACTAGGGACCGAATGGCTAGGAAGCAGTTCTGCAGAAAAGGACGTAGGGGTTACAGTGGACGAGAAGATGGATATGAGTCAAGAGTGTGCCCTTGTTGCCAAGAAGGCTAACGGCATTTTGGGCTGTATAAGTAGGGGCATTGCCCGCAGATCAAGGGATGTGATCATTTCCCTCTATTCGACTTGGGTGAGGTCTCATCTGGAGTACTGTGTCCAGTTTTGGGCCCCACACTACAAGAAGGATGTGGAAAAATTGGAAAGAGTCCAGCAGAGGGCAACAAAAAGGATTAGGGGTCTGGAGCATGACTTATGAGGAGAGGCTGAGGGAACTGGGATTGTTTAGTCTGCAAAAGAGAAGAATGAGGGGGGATTTGATAGCTGCTTTCAACTACCTGAAAGGGAGTTCTAAAGAGGATGGATCTAGACTGTTCTCAGTGGTAGCAGATGACAGAACAAGGAGTAATGGTCTCAAGTTGCAGTGGGGGAGGTGTAGGTTGGATATTAGGAAAAACTTTTTAACTAGGAGGGTGGTGAAGCACTGGAATGTGTTACCTAGGGAGGTGGTGGAATCTCCTTCCTTAGAGGTTTTTAAGGTCAGGCTTGACAAAACCCTGGCTGGGATGATTTAGTTGGGAATTGGTCCTGCTTTGAGCAGGGGGTTGGACTAGATGATCTCCTGAGGTCCCTTCCAACCCTGATATTCTATGAACCGCTTAAACGTTTGTTTACATTTGCAGGAGCTAATGCTGCTGCTTCTTGTTTACAATGTCACCTGAAAGTGAGAACACACGTTGACATGGCACTGTCGTACCTGGCGTCGCAAGATATTTACATGCCAGAGGCGCTAAAGATTCATATGTTCCTTCATGCTTCAACCACCATTCCAGAGGACATGCATCCACGCTGATGATGGGTTCTGCTCGATAACAATTCAAAATAGGGCAGACCAATGCATGTTCATTTTAATTATCTGAGTCAGATGCCACCAGCAGAAGGTTGACTTTCTTTTTTGGTGGTTCGGGTTCTGTAGTTTCCACATTCGAGTGTTGCTCTTTTAAGACATCTGAAAGCATGCTCCACACCTCGTCCCGCTCAGATTTTGGAAGGCACTTCAAATTCTTAAACCTTGGTTTGAGTGCTATATCTATCCTTAGAAATCTGGGTCATCATCTGAGACTGCTATAACATAAAATATATGGCAGAATGCGGGTAAAACAGAGCAGGAGGCATATAGTTCTCTCCCAAGAAGTTCGGTCACAAATTTAATTATCGTATTTTTTTTTTATCAAGCATCATCAGCATGGAAGCGTGCCCTCTGGAATGGTGGCCAAAGCATAAAAAGGCATACAAATGTTTAAGCATATCTGGCGTGTAAATATCTTGCGATGCCAGCTACAAAAGTGCCATGCCAAACACCTGTTCTCACTTTCAGGTGACATTGTAAATAAGTGGGCAGCATTATCTCCCATAAATTTAAACAAACTTGTTTGTCTTGGCGGTAGAAGTAGGCCTGAGTGGACTTGTAGGTGCTAAAGTTTTACAGTGTTTTGTTTTTGAATGCAGTTATGTAACAAAAAAAAATCTACATTTGTAAGTTGCTCTTTCACGATAAAGAGATTGCACTACAGTACTTGTATGAGGTGAATTGAAAAATACTATTTCTTTTATCATTTTACAGTGCAAATATTTGTAATAAAAATAATATAAAGCAAACACTGTACACTTTGTATCATATGGACCCACGGAAAGGGGGCCCTTGAAGAATTCCACCTGGACTTCAACAATTTCCACCCCACCATCAACCTCAGCCTGGACCAGTCCACACAAGAGATCCACTTCCTGGACACTACAGTACAAATAAGTGATGGTCACATAAACACCACCCTATACCGGAAACCTACTGACCGCTATACGTACCTACATGCCTCCAGCTTCCATCCAAGACACATCACACGATCCATTGTCTACAGCCAAGCCCTAAGATACAACCGAATTTGCTCCAACCCCTCAGACAGAGACAAACACCTACAAGATCTTTATCAAGCATTCGTAAAACTACAATACCCACCTGGGGAAGTGAGGAAACAGATTGACAGAGCAAGACGGGTACCCAGAAATCACCTACTACAGGACAGGCCCAACAAGGACAATAACAGAACACCACTGGCCATCACATACAGCCCCCAGCTAAAACCTCTCCAGCGCATTATCCACGATCTACAACCTATCCTGGAAAATGATCCCTCACTCTCACAGACCTTGGGAGGCAGGCCGGTCCTCGCTTACAGACAGCCCCCCAACCTGAAGCAAATACTCACCTGCAACTACACACCACACCACAGAAACACCAACCGAGGAACCTATCCCTGTAGCAAACCTCGTTGCCTACTCTGTCCCCATATCTACTCTGGCAACAGCATCAGAGGACCCAACCACATCAGTCACACCATCAGGGGCTCATTCACCTGCACATCCACTAATGTCATATATGCCATCATGTGCCAGCAATGCCCCTCTGCCATGTACATTGGCCAAACCGGACAGTCCCTCCACAAAAGAATAAATGGACACAAATCGGACATCAGAAAAGGTAACATACATAAGCCAGTAAGTGAACACTTCAATCTCCCTGGTCATTCTATTACAGATTTAAAAGTCACTATCATTGAACAAAAAAACTCCAGAAACAGACTTCAAAGAGAAACAGCAGAACTAAAATTCATTTGCAAATTCAACACCATTAATCTGGGCTTGAATAGGGACTGGGAGTGGCTGGCTCACTACAGAAGCAGCTTTTCCTCTCCTGGAATTGACACCTCCTCATCTATTATTGGGAGTGGACTACATCCACCCTGATTGAATTGGCCCTGTCAACACTGGTTCTCCACTTGTGAAGTAACTCCCTGCTCTCCATGTGTCAGTATATAATGCCTGCATCTGTAACTTTCACTCTATGCATCCGAAGAAGTGAGGTTTTTACTCACGAAAGCTTATGCCCAAATAAATCTGTTAGTCTTTAAGGTGCCACCAGACTCCTTGTTGTTTTTGTAGATACAGACTAACACGGCTACCCCCTTATACTGTACACTTTGTATTCTGTGTTGTAATTGAAGTCAATATATTTGAAAATGTAGAAAAACATCCAAAAATATTTAATAAATTTCAGTTGGGATTCTGTTGTTTAACAGTGTGATTAAAACTGTGATTAATCACGATTATTTTTTTCATCGTGATTAATTTTTTTAGTTAATCGTGTGTTAACTGCGATTAATCGACAGCCCTACTTTAAACTCCATTTTTTTTCCCTGTTAACTGTAAGAATGTGAATATCTGATCTGTGCAGCTTTGTTCTGGTCTGAAGCCACACAGTTACTTGTCTATCACTTCCTCTAAAACTAGCCTTAATCTGTTGATAGTTACTTTTCATCATGATTTATACTTCTATAATTGTTCAGGTCAGCAAGATCTCCTTTCTTAAAGATTGGTAGAAATATTGCCTTTAGCCAGTATTCTGGTACTTCTTCTTGCTCCTATATTTTGTTGTATGTTTTGTTTTTTCTAATGCTTTCATAACACATGTCCTGGCATCTTTTTGTTGGTTCCTGCAGCTTTCCCATTTTTTAATTGCTTCTCTGCTCTTTCAATTTATCTTCTGATTGTGGGTTCAGTGCAAATATCCGTTTTGCCTTGCAAGCTGTCTTCTTCATCTAGCATGTCTATCATGTTTGCATCTGGATGAACTGCGGGGTTCAGCACTTTGTTAAAAGGCTTATTCCGTACTTCCAGTGCTACTTTGGCATTAGTTGTCAGTTCCTTGGTAGCTGTTAGTTACAACTTGTATCATTGGCCAAACTGCTTGTTCCATCTTTGTGATTTCTTCACTGTTTTGGATAATTCTTTTACTACTTCAATCGTGGCTAGTTTACACCTTTCCTGTAATGTTCTTGTTTTATTGCTTGTGCAGTTTTTCCTTGTTTGTTTGTGACTTCCAATAACTTTGTCTGCTGTGGGTATATCTACACTGGTGCATGTCTTTGTGAGGAAACCAAGTACCACCAGTAGTCAGATTGTGCATCTCACAGTAGTCTTAACCTTTCCCTATCATAGTTTGCTGCACAGATGTCTGTGGTCTAACACAATTCATTTGCTTACTGTGTTTGCTTCCAACCTTTGCATTCATATCTGTAGGACAGCTGGGCTGCTGGTCATGGCTGGAGTAGGGGCAGGAACAGGCACAGGCTGGAGCAGGAGCACTCTGTTAGAAATACCAGGCAGTTGGGAGAACCCCTGACAATATAATCATGTTGAGCAGATTGAGTGGCTGCTCACCATATATTTGCCTTAGGGGTGTCCTGGTTAGACCCTTGCTTGTGGATTGGCTGCACCCTTAGGTCGAACAGGGAATTACCTCTGATGACTCATCAGGCTCAGAATACTCATCACAATATCTTTGTATCAGAAACATAACATATTCAAGAATCTCATCTACAATGCTATCCAGCTGTTGGGGGAAGTGAAGGAAAGTGTCAACTCTCCTTTATCTGGTCAGTGTGTCTCCTGTAGGGCAGCAAGGGAAATTTATAACTTCCTTAATATCTCCACTACTAGCTTGGTCTGATCTCGAGTGAATAGGGTTCTAACATTCCAGCTCACAATATGTGCAGTATGTTTAGCTGTTATCCAAAATCCATGACCATTTCCATTTCTTAGGCCTGCAGATAGCCAAATAAATCATTTTGGTTTGCTGAATTGTTTCTGTAAAAAGTGAGTTTCAGATAACGGCTTGTTAAATCAGTCCATCCTATCCAGGTCATGGGAATGGCATATCGTAGCCTGCTAAGAGGTATCAGCAGTTTCACCCTAGTCTTTGTCTTCCAAGGCTAACAAGCTTGCAGTGTTGGATTTGAAATCAGAGTTTTCCTTCTCCTAGAAAGACTCACCTGAAGAGGCTAAGGGCACGTCTTCACTACCCACTGGATCGGCGGGTAGCGATCCATCTATCGGGGATTGATTTTATCATGTGTAGTGTAGACACGATAAAATTGATCCCCGATTGCTCTGCCGTCGACTGCGGAACTCCACCGCAGCGAGAGGCGGACGTGGAGTCGATGGGGGAGTGGCAGCGGTCGACTCGCCGCTGTCTTCACAACCAAGTAAGTCGACCTATTCACGTAGCTGAAGTTGCGTATCTTAGGTCGACTCCCCCTATCCACCACCTGGGTATGTGCCACTATGCCACTGTATCCAAACATAGGGCACACAGGTATAACAATTGCATGAGTAATTTTTATGTACAATTAAAAAAAAAATCTTCACTATCTAAAGTATGCCTTGTTCTCTGAATCTGATGTTCTAAATGTTGATTTCTTTGATCTCAGATTCTTTGTTCAACGATTGTATCTGTTTTTAATTTAAACTTCGGTGTTTTTGCTGTTTAAATATGTTTTTGTTGTACACGGTATTTTTATCACACATTCACACAACTTTTCTCTTGAGAAGACAGATAAAGTAATTGATTTCCATTTAATTAAATGAATTTCACAAGGATGCACATTGTGCTATGCTACAGTTCTTTTGCTATGAAGACTTTCTGGTATTTTCAGGTATAGATAATTCCTTAAATAGGGAAATGGTATTGAAAAACAATTTGGAACTTAAGAGATGAAAAGAAAATCAAATATGTATTTAAGTGTATGGAGGGTGTAGTCTGTTTTGATGTGTTTACTGTGCTGTGATGCATGAAAGGTAGTGGATTTCTTTGGATGTGCAGATGGGACTGGATATCACAGTCTCCGGTTCAAAGAAGAGCTGCTGTTGCTGCAGTGTGAATGCATTTTTAACCTCATCTACTAGAATCATGTATTGTAAATAAAGATATCCGACTGTATTTTGTTTAATGTTAGAACAGAACAGACATTAGTCCGTCAACTTATCAGGAGGCAATAGGTCTATATATGTATAGGCAGGACTGATAACACTGTCTACTATTATGGTTGCCCGACACTTCCCACTATAAGATCCTGTTTTTTTTTTTTTTTGCTTATAACTTTGCCAAACTTCAGTCATCTGAGCTGAAATTTTTCCAGACCAGCTGTCTTCCCCTGGCTGACTTTTTTAAATTACTGAGAATGGGGTGGGGGAGTCTATGTGGTGTCGATATTAAAAAATTATAGTGATCTTTTCTTTGAATACCTTTAGCACCATCATGCGGGGGAGCAGGAACTTTAAAATTTGGAAGGAGGTTGGCTTCTGTGTCAAGGAGGTGCCTTTTGCCATCTCTGTAAAAATCTACCCAGATTTGACCAAGTTATAAACCTTTGAAAAATGTGTGCAGAAGAGACTACTTAGATTTTAGCCACTACATTTGTTAAAGATTCTGTCCACACTGGTCATGACTTTCCCTGCAAGTGCATCTCTTGGCTGCTGTGCCGTACACAGGTATGGGCATCTGAACTGAGAGCAGGGAGACGATCTCTCCTGTGCTCTTAATGACCTCCATGTTGGGGTCAAGTAGCATGGAGGTCATAGCTGTCTGATTTGGATCCAGAGCGGACAAGAGCTGGACTTGTGGGGGTGGTGAGAGTAGATTGAAATGGGGGGACTGGAGGCTGGCAGAGAGGGCGAGGGTGACTGAAAGTAGGGGTTTAGGAGAGACTGGAAACCTCTGGGCAAGGAGGCATGATCTGGGAGTTGGGAGAAGGAAACAGGAAGAAGTGGAGAAGACTAGGAGCTTGTTGGTGGGGCAAGACTGAAACTGGAGAAGCAGCTGACTGTAGACTGGCACTTGGTGGGCAAAGAGACTGGGTGGGTACCACAGGGCAGGAAGGGGGGTCTTCCTGGTTGGGCAAAGGGGTATGGAACTGGGAGTTGGAGAGGGAAACAGGGTTGGGGAAAGGACTAGGTCCAGAGTTTTGGAGGGAGACTTAACTCAGATGAGGAGCTGGGATAAGGGGGGTGGTATTGAGACTGACTGGGCACAGAGACTGGGACAAAGAGCTGAGGTGGAGTTGGGTAGACATTGAGATTGGATGAGGAGCCTGGAGAAGGAGATTGGGACTGGGAATGTGGAGAGTGGGTAGGGTGGGATGGGGAGTGCAAATGGAGACTGGAGAGTCAGGGAGAAAAGCAAATCAGCTGAGGAACTGAGAGTAGGGAAATTAGGAGTGCCTGGGCATCCCCACAGCAAGTCTTTTCTTGTGCACTAAATGAGGAACATGTCCTATGGAAAAAATATTATGTGATCATGTAATTAAAGACTGTGTCAGAATACATCTGCACGAGGGGGCTGAATTAAGGTTGCATTGGGAACATTAATTCTGGCATTTCCTAACTTTTAAGTACTGGACTTTGCAACCTTAATGTTCTTTTAATATAATTTTTTGGGTGTAGTATAAATATATACCACATAGCCAGTGTAACATGGCATACGGCTCCACCATTGAAGAGGCATGTAATAAATTGCATAGCAATGGGAAAAATTACCTTCATCATGTACCTTTGACTGTTTTACCCACTCTGAGTCCACTAATCCATCTCTTGTGGAATTTCTTCTAACATTCCAAATACCACTATCCTCTTTAAAATGTAATTACTTGTTTATAATGAGGCCTGGCTAGACTCATCCCAATAAAACTGTTATACCACATAACATCAGTATGTTTTCTGTCTGTCATATGCATTACAGAAAAAAAAAATCTTTGCAATGTGTAAACTAGTTTTTAAAAATGAGTGATTTATCACATGGCTTTACAGTTTATCACATGGATATAGCCACCAGGGGGACTCTGTGTGTGTGTGTGTGTGTGTGTGTGTGTGTGTGTGTGTGTGTGTGTGTGTGTGTGTGTGTGTGTGTGTGTGTGTGTGTGAGAGAGAGAGAGAGACCCACGTATCGGTGGGTGAATATATGTGGGTATATCTGTATAGAAACTATGTATTCTGTGTGTGTATAATGAGTGTGTGTCTGCATGTAAAGTCACCCTCATCATCCAAAAATAACTCAGTGCAGGGGTTTCCAAACATTTTCATAGTATGGATCACATCTTAATAGAAGTTTGTCGCATGGCTCACCTGGCATTCCATTTGTGATCTTGTGTACCATTTCCGTCTAATGGCCCTGCCTTCTGGCAACTATCACAGTTGTTCAAAAGGAAAATTAATATTTGGAAAGTACTGTATGTATTTTAGCTTCTTTTAATGCAGTTTAGCAGGTGGAAATAATGAGAAAGAACCATCATAATCTGACCAGTGCTCTCCACAGACCACAGTGTAGTCCACAGATCCCAATTTCCACTTCCATAACTGATAGTAAACCCCAAATATTGCATGTGTTAAGCTAGAGGCACAAATCAATAATTTCAATACTTGGCTAACCACGTTATCTGCATTAGTGCATACAGCAGTTTTTCTACCATCATAAGAGCTGTTCAAAGATGTATTCTTTATTCTCAAAGGTAATCTTCAGTTTGACTGGTAGCATTAGTGTCAAACAATGTCTCCTTGTTGAAAATTCTTTCTTAAATGTAGTTCAATGTTTTGTTTTGCAGTTTCATGTCTTATTCTAAGCCTGGAAAAATAAAATTTTATTGCTGTTGTATTCAGTAGATCAGAACTTCTGATCATATTCCCCGAAACAGTGACAATGTCCTTTGGCTTGTAGAATTGGAACTATAACTAGCAAACTTTAACTATTCCTTACACATGCTTCAGCTTGTAAGATGACTGCTAACAGCCTAGGGCTACTGAGAAATTTCCCCTCTAGGTAGATGATGATGATGACTGATGATGATTTTTTGTAAATCATGCAGAATGTACCAAAAAAAAAAAAAAAGTGGTCCAGGTTGTAGTTAGCACATGTTTTATTAGTTCCCTTTTAAAAATTGTGTGTATGTGTTTGTGTGTGTATGCTAACTATCGCCAGATGTTCAGTTACCTAGTGCTACATGGTTTTAAAATGTTTGGTATTGTCTTTAAAACACACCCAAATAGAACAGGATTTTGAGGTGGGAGCCTATTGTCAAATTTTAGTAATTTTAAATCCTTACCTATTAAAACTCCATTTTTTACTCTTCCCTCTTCTGGACTATCAAGGAGGGCAGACTGCCTTCCTTCCTATGACCTTTTCCTACTGCCCACTCATTCCAGAATCAGGGTTAGTGTAAAAAACAAAATTTAAAGAGAGAATGTGATAGGACCAGTGTCAGTGGAAGTTTCTAAAGGCAAGTAGCTGCTGGTGGTGTGGGGTCAGAGGCTCAATAGCCTTATCTGTCCCCTGGAGTCATTTGTTGATTGCTTTTCCCCACAGAGACAGGGGTGTTGAAAGATCCCACCTCTACTGGGATTTCCTGGGGGCTGTGGCAGAGGCCTCATGCCCCCTACAGCCTTCTACAGCTTGTTCTTTCTATTTGCTTGTGGCAGAAGAGGGTTGTTTGCACTGTGTTTTTGCACCTTCCTCTGGAGCACCTATTACTGACCACAGTCAGAGACACAATACTGGGACAGATGGACCACTGGAATGATCTGATATAGCATTTCCTTTGTTCCTAAATTCTTAATATTGTCAGAGGTGTGTGTGTGTGTGTGTGTGTTTCAGGGTGCTGTGCTGATAGCTGGTTCAGCAGACTTTAATCGTACTACCCAGTGTTGTTAAGTGCTGAAGGCTGGAATGTTGTTACCGCCATACCACTGTTTGGGCTGCTCAGTGCTTCTGTCCGTAAAGATAGTGCAGCATGTTAATTCAGCAGACCTTGATGTTACTCATAAAGAGAGCCCACAGGCACAGTTTGGTGATGAAGATGCTTGGCCAGGTTTATTGTCAACGGAGCAAGGTCCTACTGGCCTGAGTCCATGGTAACAGGTACACTGACAGTTGTATGCCTGTTACAATGGACTCAGCTCAGACAGCAGTGGGACTTTCCACTGCCCCCTTAGCTGGACAAAGGGTTAAGGTGAAGTACCCCAACATTTATAGCCTGAGGCAAACAACTGGAATACACAACTTACACACCACCTTATGTATTCCATGACACTTGTTTTATTATCTTCCCTTGTTCCTGATATCTTGGACAAAACATGCCTATTCATTATCTTGTACAAGATTGTACTAGCTGGAATATATTTATATAAATATCTAGTGCCTACTACACTAGCAAAGACTTTGCCAAGTTCATGTACTGGACAGTCAGCTTGTAAGCATCTCCTTTAATACATGACCTGACTTTGGTTCACAATCTCAGGTTCAGGCCTCAGATATTGCTCCAGGCCCAGTGCTCCAGGCTCTTTTTCTACTACAGTTAATACTGTTCTAGCATGCATGGTTGTTAGCTTGTGATAAGCATTTTTTTGTTTCTGCGGCTTTCATCCACATGAGATTCTTGTCTTAAAGATGTTTCACCATTTTGTGGTCACAGAATCAGAGATTACCCCTCATCTCTAATCTATTCCATCTCCTGGCAAATGCAGGATTGGCCTCTCCTGCTTATTTAATAGCATTTTGGCCAATCCAGTTCTAAATGTCACAAGGAATAGGGCTGTCACCATTTCCCTTGGGAAACTATTCTTCAGCCTAATATATCTCACTGTCAGCCTAAATTGTCAGATACGCTACCTAAATGTATATTTTCTTTGAGACTCTGTTGACATACATTTCATATTTTAAAGAACAACATTTTCTTTTTTATATTACTAATAACATTTTAGGTGGTAATCTTGTTTGTTTTTTATTATTTATACTGATTGTTATTGTTAAGAGTTCCCTGAGCTTGGACAAAGAAAATCAGTGGAGTCTCATTTTTGTTTACTTTCATTTTTCTTTTAAGTTTTTCAATCCCACAGTGCCTGAGCTGCAAACACTGCAGAAGAATGTTTGCTTATTTACAAAGAACTGGTTCCATTTGAATTTACACAGAAACATTAGTCTTAAGTTTTGTAAAAGCTCCACCTTCCTCACCCTTCACAGGAAATCTAAATTTTGGTTCCAATTTCAGTTTAGTCTCATTAGTTTATGATTTGAGCTCTGCTTCTGGATTAGTTTTCTTTAGCTGTATTTAGTTTTTTTTTTTTCTATTTGACTATTTCTCTTTTAGAGAAAGAGTTCATAAGCACAAAATAGAATAAAATAAATTAAAATTGGACAAAAATAACTGCTCCTCCACCCCTGCCCCAGCCCGGAGTCCCCTCCCACACCCAAACTCCCTCCCGAAGCAGGCACCCTGCCCACACCCCAACCCTGATCCTCCTCCAGCACCCCCATCCTCTGCCCCACCTGAGCCTGCACCCCCAGCCAGAGTCCTCACCCCTTCCCGCACCCCAACCTCCTGTCCCAGCCCAGAGCTCCCTCTCACACCCAAACTCACTCTCCGAGCCCGCCCCCTCAACTACCTGCTCCAGCCCTGGGCCCCCTCCTACACCCCTGACCCCACCCCAGAGCCCACACCCCCATTCAGAGCCCTCAACCCCCTCCTGCACCCAATCCTCTGCCCCAGCCCAGTAAAAGTGAGTGAGCGAGGGTGGGGGAAAGCAAGTGATGGGGGGGGAGGAGGAGATGGAGCAAGTGGAGGGCAGGGCCTCAGAGAAGGGGCGGGGCAGGGAGTGGGGCAGGATTGTTTGGTTTTGTGCAATTAGAAAGTTGGTAACTCTAGTTTCAAACATACATGTCTCCAATACTTTGTGTGATACTTCATCACCATGTTGATCTTGTCTCTTTAAGTGCTATATTGTCATGATTAGGCCCCTGGAGAATTTGTATGTGGAGGCTAGCTCTGGGTAGAGTTAAGTAGTTTGAGTGGCTATAGTTAACTTCTGTATTTCAAATGTTTGTTTTTTCTACACTAAGCCTTAACATTGAATTTGCTGCCTTTTTAATACGTTTTTTAAACAAGTACAGCATTCTTGTAAGGACTTTCACTCTTAAATTACTGATGTACTTCCAATCTTAACTTCACCTCAGACAATTTTTTTTATCTGGGATTTTACAGTTAGCTTGGATTTCAAGCCTAGCCTACTTGTAACTTTCCCTCTAGGAAATTCTTTTATTTCTGTACTTTTGACTTCTTTAATATGAGTGGTTTTTTCCTGCCTTTTTCTGTATGTTAAAGGGTTTTCATTTGTTAAATGCCTCCAAAGCTGAAAGATTGAATGTTAACTTTGGGAGGTCAATTCAGATTTTTATAGGTGACTTCTAAAAACCCTTGAAACACAGATTTACAGTGAAAATGCTGACAGATCTTTACTTATGGTTACACAAACAGTGCTGCTAAGATGTGCATAGCAAGTATAGTATTACCTTTCTTGCAATATTAAATGTATTTATATAAATTTGTTCTGGTCACATCATATAAGGACAATGTAATGTAGCAAGGCCGCAAGCAGGTAACAAAATTAGCTCAAATTTGTAAATATTAAAATTTTAAGAGTTCTTTAGTGCTTGTTGTATATGGCATTGTCATGAATATACAGCTAAGGGTAGCATAAAATCCCTCCTTTACCTGTAAAGGGTTAAGAAGCTTAAATAAACTGGTTGGCACCTGACCAAAAGGACCAATAAGAGAAGAAGGTACTTTCAAATCTGTGGGAGAGGGTTTTTGCTTTGTGCTCTGTGTGTTGTTCTCTCTGAGACAGAGAGAGACCAAGCAAGTAGTCCAGCTCCTGAAATGATACATATAATATTACAGAAATAGTAAGTAATAGCAAGGAAATGCGTTAAATCACGGGTAGGCAACCTATGGCACGCGTGCCGAAGGCAGCACGCAAGCTGATTTTCAGTGGCACTCACGCTGCCTGGGTCCTGGCCACCGGTCCGGGGGGCTCTGCATTTTAATTTAATTTTAAATGAATCTTCTTAAACATTTTAAAAACCTTATTTACTTTACATAGAACAATAGTTTAGTTATATATTATAGACTTATAGAAAGAGACCTTCTAAAAAGGTTAAAATGTATTACTGGCACGCAAAACCGTAAATTAGAGTGAATAAATGAAGACTCGGCACACCACTTCTGAAAGGTTGTCGACCCCTGCGTTAGATTGTCTTTTGTTTTAGCTTGTGAATTTTCCCTGTTCTAAGAGGGAGGTTTATTCCTGTTTTTTTGTAACTTTAAAGTTTTGCCTGGAGGAGAATCCTCTGTGTTTTAAATCTTATTACCCTGTAAAATTACCTTCCATCCTGATTTTACAGAGGTGGTGCTTTGACTTTTTTTTCTTTATAATAAAGTTTTGTTTTTAAGAATCTGATTGGGTTTTTAGTGTCCTAAAACCCGAAGGCTCTGGTCTGTGCTCACCTTGGTTGACTATTTGGTTGGTATATTATTCTCAAGCCTCCCCAGGAAAGGGGGGTGAAGGGGCTTGGGGGGATATTTTGGGGAAACAGGAACTCCAAGTGGTCCTTGTTTGGAATCTTTGTCTAACTCACTTGGTGGTGGCAGCAATACCATCCCAGGGCAAGGAATTTGTGCCTTGGGGAAGTTTTCAACCTAAGCTGGTGGAATATAAGCATAGGGGGTTTTTCATGGGGTTCCCACATCTGTACCCCAGAGTTCAGAGTGGGGAGGGAACCCTGACAGGCATGAAGTAATGTTATAAAATAGTAATGCTAAGGTACCTCTTAACTGTAAACTACCCCACATGTTGATATAGCTATTCAGTAGACTAATAGCACCCAATGAGACTTGTGTCCAAATAACTGATTTAATGTTGTGGCCTTTCTTCACTTCCAAAAGGAATATCATTTTCTAGTGATATTATCTTATTGAAATGGGGAAGTTTTATTGACTTGTTCTCATGCCCATATTGAGTAAGATTGGACCACTTGGTTGTTAAGACACTTTCACTGTTAAATAGGCCATTAGGGTAACGCCTGGCATATACTATGATGTCATTTTTCTTGTGATTCATTCCCTTTCTTCATTTCTCCTAGGCTATAGATCCTCCCTTTCTCTCACCTTCTTTGAAATTTTAGATTTTTACCTCTGTTTAATTTCCAAAGTACAATTGCTCCCAAGAATAGGTGCTATGCCATGCTCCAGATTTATTTGAGCCAGAAGACTGCAGTCTTCAGTTACCCATTAGCCCAAAATCCTGCCTATAAGCCTACCTTTAATATAAGATCTTTACTGATATGAGCAGCCTACTCCTCCTCTAAATTTTTTTTATCAATACTGTTATTGTCCTGCTTCAAGGTAGCAATCTTGCAAGAAGTAGTTCTTGTCAGTAACAGTAGGAGAATTGCAATAAGAGCTGTTTAAAAATGAAAAGAGAGAGAGGTACAAAATTATTTGGACTAAGACAGAGAAATTGGAGGGAAAATCCCTTTGAAATCAAAGACAAAGTGTAAAAAATGGAGATAGGTGTCATTATATTTGTTGCTAAAATATTTCCAAATTGTATCAGTTTGTCAAAATTGTTCAGATAGGTGGACCCTTCCAACCCCTAGATTTGGTGTTAAAAAATTCCAGCAAATTCAGTTTCTTCTTATGGCATTGCTGCTTCTGTTTTCTAGATTAATTCTCCCATTCTCCCTTTTTGTTCTTCAATCAGTATAGTGCTAGTATGTCTCTGTAGTTTATTACCAAGGCTTTGACACTTAACTCTACTGGAAAATAAGCAGCTGATAGATCCCACCACCCTCCGATGCTGTGCCTCCGTTTATTTCAGTTGAGAACAGCCATGCTCAAACTTAACATTACCCACACTGCTTCCAAGACCCAAAGCTTGAACGGCTGTGAATAAAAAGCAAAATCTGTCTCAAAATCAGATACTGGATCTGACCTAAGTAATTTTGAATTAATTCAATACTAAAAATTCTAACGTATCTATAGGTTAACTTTAATTTAAACTTTAATTTTGTGAAAAACATGTATTATAAAGAGTTCAAAATGAATTCTAAAGGAGTAGACTTTCCTGGGGTGTTTATAGAATTGCAAGGTGGGGAGAGGTGAGGGAGGCAAACAGGTTTCCCAAATTACATAAATAATGGAGTTTCCCTTGGTAATTTTACTGTTTCATTACTGCTTGTGTAAACCTAATCCTTTACCAGTATTGATTTTACTTTCCTGTGGGAAATATTTTTGACACAAATTCATTATTTTACTGTAAATTTCAGAGGTTGGCAATCCTGTTATATATGAAGGGTAAAATCCTTCCCCTCTGAAGTCAATGGGAGTTTTGCCCATCATTTTACCCTAAGTGTTTTAGTACAGCATGTCTTCTGTTTTGTTTTTTCAGAATACTGTCCAGATGAAATCTTCAGTATTATGTCTTCATATATTCATCGATTCCAAGGCCAGAAGGAACCATTGTGTTCATCTTGTCTGACCTCCTGTATTATACTTTATAGAACTTTCCCAAAATAATGCCTAGAGTATATCTTTTAGAAAAACACCCATGCTTGATATAAAAATTGTAAGAGATGGAGAATCTACCACGACCCTTGATAAATTGTCCCAATGGTTAGTTACCCTCACTGTACAATATTTTCACCTTATTTCCAGTCTGAATTTGTCTACCTTCAACTTCTAGCCACTGGATCTTCTTATATCTTTCTGTAGATTATTTTTGATACAGTACTTATAGACTGTAATCAAGTGTCCCCTTAACTTTCTCTTTGTTAATCTAAATAGATGGAGCTCCTTGAGAGTATCAGTATAAGGCATGTCTTCTAATCCTTTAATCATTCTCACAACTCTTCTGTGAACCCTCTCCAATTTATCAACATCCTTCTTGAATTGTGGATACCAGAACTGGACACAGTATTCCAGCAGTGGTCATATGAGTGTCAAATACACTCTAATCCAACTCAAACGTCCTGTGTTTATGCCTTGATAAGAACTATTAAAATAATGCTAGCCAATTAAGGCTGCACTCTATCAATATTTTTCATAGATACTGTCCCCTAAAAGTACCACCAATATCATTGAAGAATTACTGCAATTGAGCCAAAAGCAAAGGGACAATAAGAGCAGGAGATAAGAATTTTGACATGACCACCTGTTGTAAAGGAGCAATTTTATCTGTTGGGCACGTACCGGCCTCTATTTGGCCTTAGAGAGCTCTTCTTCCCATTATGTTGTAGGACATATTCTATTCAGGTTCTCATACTGTACCCATCACTGTTTCAAAGTTTTATAATGTGTTGCATACAATATGTTTGACATTCGTAAATAAGCTACTTTTAAAAATGTGGCTTGAAGCTATGAGGTGAAATATTTAGGTACTTACTTGTGATTTGAATCATACACTACACTTGTTATTTTTTAAAAGCCAATAGTGAGAAGATCATTATCTATGGAAAGAATTGCAAATGTAGTCTCTCACTAGGTGTACACGGGATCTCTGGTTTTTATTTCTACCGAATGGCATTCAAAAGAATATACTAAATCTGTTCAGTATTGTCTTGTTTATAGAGCTTTTAGGTGTAAATTATCTAACCAGATGTTTAATCAAAGAGAAATGAGTTAAGCACAAATTAACACAGTCTTCATTTATCAAGTATTTAATTCTCAGCAGTAGGCCATTAAAGCAAGTTTTGTTGCTCTCCACAATATATTTAGATATTGGTATCAATTAAATGGAAAGTTGAATTGTGCTTTGGAATACATTAATATGCAAATCAGAGCAGTAACTAATGCAAAAAATAAACTATTGCAGATAACATACTGAACTTGTATTAACTTATTTCTTAACATCTCAGCTTGAACATAAAGTTCCAGTTTGTGGTGGTGATGTTCATGTGAGTAAAGTAAGGCATGTGTGTAGTCCAGCTGAAGTCAATGGGATAAATTGAGGAGGTGTATAAATCTTTGCAGGACTTGGGCCTATGTTTGTACCATATTGATGATTTCTGTTCAGCATTTGGTACAAGTCAAAAGAGCTTTGTAATTCAATAATTGTAAAATATGAATAAGATGCATGGAATTCAAGGAATTCGGTTGTATCTCCAACAGTCTCCTCAGTCCATGCTGTAGTGATAGCTCGTTATTTTCAGCAAAGGGGAGGTACAGGATGTGTCTGTGGGGCATAAGTACCCTTTCCCTGTATATTTATTTTAATTCCAAGCAGTGGCATCATGGTGTATGCCATCCCAGCTTTCCTGAATAATCAGAGCCCTGGGGCTCTCTAGAGCTTTCTAGTGTTTCATAACAGGCTTAGTCAGTAACATTGTTCCTTAGTGGCAGAAGCAGACTGAGACAGATGGCACCAAGACAGTCTTTTATCAGGAAAGGTGGGATGAAGAAGAATATGGGAAAGCAATGCAATAAATGAGGGTGGGAGGCAAAAATTAAGATGGAAGAAAAAAGGAAATGGAAAGGCAAGGGAAATTGATGTTCCATTCCTTGGTTACTAAACTCCATTGATTTCACAATACGCTTATTTCAAATTGTTTTTCTTTCATTGCTTGCAGGAAGGCAGGCAAGCAAACTGTGATGTCACAGTTTGCATTTCCTTCTGGGCATGAAGACTGAAATATCTGGCATGTCAAGAACTGATATCATGGTGCTTTGGAATGTTCAGGATTGCTTCAACATCAGTTCTTCATTTCCGTGGTAGTCTGGGGTGTTCCAGTCTAAAAGAGTGGAAGAGTAGTCAGAAGTTATGTAAATAGATGCACTACAAATTGTGACAGATGTGGCAATTTCCTGCAATATCCCTGAATAACTTGATTGTATTAAGTTTGTCTTATTGTGGGCTGAAATTGTATGTAGCCTCTCTAGATGAAAGAGTGAGACAAAGCCTGGGAGTTCAGAAGGCTGTATTGAAAATGTTCTAGACCAGAGTGAACTCTTGGGTCAGTTAGTGCTAAGTGGAATTTCTGGCAAATACCTAGTGAGAGGTTAATGCAAATTCTCCCACCACTGGATACGCAACAACCTAGCCTTTTGAAGCTATACCCTAAGGAGTGGGTCATTGTCTGCTGATTACCTATTCCCTGATGGATGATCAATGGCCCAAGAGGTATAAACAAACAGGCTGATCTCCCCAGTCTAGGTTCTGGTCCTGAATCTGAAACAGCTATAAGAAAAGTCCAGTTGTGAGTTTTGAAGGACTAATAGAATCTGAGGTTGGAGTTGAGATGACCGCTGATAAGCTTTTTAGCGTGCATGTATGTTTTTTTATTTTTTTTAAATGTTTTCTTCGTAATGCTTTCACCTTAAGAATAAATGTGCCTGATTAGAAAAGCTATGTGGTAGCTTGTAAGTACTGTCAATTACACAGTTTATTGCCTCTGAAGAGAAAGCAAAGCATAGACACTCTTCTGTTTAAGCAGTGTGGCTTTCTGGGGATCTCACATTATAGGCAGGAAAGTGTGCAGCCTTAATGATTGTCCGGTCAGGAGGGAGTGTGGTGCAGGTCTCTGCTTAAGAGAGGTGATGGTTGAGAGCCCGAAGCCTACAAATGGGTGCCCTTGGTGGACCACAAGAGGTGTGGTTACCCTGAAACTGTGATGCAAATGCCTATAAAAAATTTGTGTCCGCTACATTTATATTTCTGTCTTCCTGAATGTGGGGAGTCATAGGTCATCAGTGCAGGCAAAGGAGCAGGGGAACAGGTATCCTGGACTTCCCCACCCCCGCACAATAAAAAGAATTGTATATCATTGCTCTGAAATATATCACGTATTTGAGGATTCTGTTACTAGTGCTCCCGGTACCTTCCTATGCCTGCCAGTGTACCTCCTCCCTCATCCTCTCTGCTGCCATCCAACACATTCCCTCAAAACATGCCTTACCACAACTTGCTACTCTATTACCCCTGCTGGGATCTCATTTGAAACTCACTTTTTATAAAATCATCCAGGAATGGTTATAAATACCCGTAATGGTTCATTCAGTAATACCTTCATAATGTGACCAGTTACTTGCTTTCTTTAGCTTGTATGTGAGCAAGTACCAGATATTTTCAGTTACCATTTTTCATTTAACTACTTTTCATAAGACCACTGAAAATGAGGTAGGGGCTATCTCTGACAAATTTCAAGTTGCTACCATCTCCCACTGATGATTTAGAGCTATCAGGAGAAAAAGACAAATAATGTTAAAATTGTATATTCTCACTGCCTTCATGAAGATAGATGAAGCATTTTGGCTTTTTTTTTTTTAAATCTCCCATCTAACAACAGACCTGTCAAATTTTAGTCACAAAAGCAAAAAATTGAACAACTAGAAAATAAGAACGGCCCTACTGGGTCAGACCAAGGGTCCATCTAGCTCAGTGTCCTGTCCTCCGACAGTGGCCATTGCCAGATGCCCCAAAGGGAATGAACAGAACAGGTGATTATCAAGTGATCCACCCCCTGTCGCTAAAAGCAACCCCTTCAAATAGAAACTTGTGCAACCTTAACTATAGGTGTTGCTGTGCTCCCTTTGTACAATTTATATCTGTATCAATGTACATGCAAAACCTAATTATGACAAAGGCTAGATTTGTTAAATCTGACGTGCCTTTGTGTCCTTCATCCTGTTAATGGTCAACTGTACTTTCTCCTGATTTCACAAATCCCTAATTTTGTGAAAATTTTAGCAGTCCCCTCATAGCAACCCTTATTCCTCTCTCCCCCCCCCCCCAAAAAAAAAATGGGATTCACCTTTGTTCAGGGTTTACCAGGGATTAGCTGTGCTCTTTGGAATTACTTCACCAGGAGAGATTTTTGGTTTATTTTATTGGATAGCTTTCCAGTCAGTGATCTATACCTGATGTGTCAAAGGAAAGTGAAACATTGTCATTACCTAAACATTCAACAAGTGTTTGGAGAGGCAAATAAACATTCCTTGGGTTAGTACTTAAAGAGCATAGAACATGTTACGTCCTGCTGCACTTAGAAGTGTTATTTCTTGTTTGATAGTTTGCTGCCTGCCTACTTGTGCAGTCTGTTTCTTTGATCTGAATAGTTTTTCTTGAGGTGTGAATATTATATTGGAAAAGACAACTTTCAAAATCTGATGGAACCAGCACCGTGACCTCTGGGTATGACTGAGATTCTGTACACCAGATACATTGCATGAAAGTTGGTTCTTCAGTGGTTGCATCTCTTGTCACATGAAATCCTATAGAGAACTGTAAAAAGTGACAGAGTCCCGTGGCACCTTATAGACTAACAGACGTATTGGAGCATAAGCTTTCGTGGATGAATACCCACTTCGTCAGACGCATGCGTCACCCATGAAAGCTTATGCTCCAATACATCTGTTAGTCTTTAAGGTGCTACAGGATTCTTTGTCGCTTTTTACAGATCCAGACTAACACGGCTATCCCTCTGATAATAGAGAACTGTGGATTTGGAGCTCTCAGAGAGCCAGTCACAGGATGGGATGGGCCTTTATGGGAGGTGGGCTTAGCTCCACCTGTCACTAATTAGCTGCCTTACAGCTGATGGTATGATGGCCAGCAAACAGCCTGCAGGTCAACTGGTCTTTAGATAAAAGGCCAACAAGCAGGTCCATTGAGAGAGAGGCAGGCAGGTAGGTTCCTGTGGAGACCCTGGGTTTCAGAAAATGACTTGGTTTATTTGTTTTATGAATTACGTTGAATATGTTTGAATTATTTTGGACTTTCTGGTTTCTGTTGCTGTAGGAGCTTTATTTGCTGCATGAGCTGGTGAGTTGGCCCACTGGCTTACAAAATTCAAAGACATTTTTCTTCAAATCCATATCTCCTCATTTAATTCAGTTAAAGAATGGTTGGCTCATTTCCCCCCCTTATTCTCATCTTGTAGAAAAGCAAGGGTCAGATCTACCTCATGCCAACAGCTGGAGGCAGCTAAATTACTGACAGGCTAAGGGGGAGAAGGAAGAGAGAAGTCTTTGCTTAGACTGGGAGGTGTAAGGAAGCAGGATTAAAAACCTGATAGCAAGATCAGTAGCATAGGTACTTATGCACTCCTGCCACTCTTCTGCAAACCCTGGAGATAAGGGTTGTGTGGTAATATTCACCCTCAACCTCCATTCCCAAAGAGCAAAGGGGCTTGCAGTGCACAGGCCCACCGAGGGTGAGGGCAAGATACCAGGGAGAGCAGCTCATTTCACTCTGATTGGAATCTGGTTGCCTGCCATATCATTCTCCCCTTTAGGCAGGGCTACTGCAGTCCTCTTTGTTTGCTGCCTGGATGGTCTTTGCTTCCTGCGACCTGATGGATGAGACAAATGAAGGGTCTGTATCTGAAGGACCCTTTCCTCTCAGCCTTAGTCAGAGTAGAGAAATTAGTCTCCTCCCGAGATTGGGAAAGGAAAAGGCTAGTCAGATTTGGGTCTTCATTTGGGTAGTGAGAGGGCAGCAAGCACAGAGCAGCCTTATTTGTATGAAAATACACCCTCAGACCGCAAGCTCTCATTTTCCACTGGCAGTGAAACTATTTCTCTCTCTAGTCTCTGACACCATATCATAACTGTGGCTCGAGCTGTTATGTCTGTCTCCAGGTCCCTTCCCCCTAGTTTTCTTTTGGAAAAAGGCACCTATTCTTTGCCCCACCATCTACTAGTTATCTTCAAAGGATAAGGTGGGGAACGGAGGGACCACACCTTTCTGTTCTGGCATCCCCTCCCCTTTTACTGCAGCGCATGGAGGCATCTTATTCTCTACCCTTCACACCTCCACAACAATGGAAAAGGCCTTCCTGCCTTTTTGCCTGCCATTGGCTGCTTAGCAGCCTGTCGTTTTCCTGTTGCTAGCATGAGAAAGATCAGTAAGCAGAAGAGGGTAGGGTACTTTTTGTCTGGAGACAGGGGAGATCTCTCTACAGACCTAAATTGCCTCCTTTGCTCTCTCCTCTTTATGTGGATCACAGCTACTTGTTAAGTTCTTATCAACCCCAATTACTTTTTTTTCTTGCCACAGGAAATTTATCAACTATTTCTGCATATCCGCGCACACATACTGTATTGTCGCCAGTTTTATACAGGGTTGTGAAACACAGTAGTCTCATAAAAACTTAGTTTAATTAAATTCCATGTTTTAAATATAGCCCTTAATTGTATAATCAAAGAGCTTTAGCTGACGTAATATAATGTAGTTAATTAAAATGTGCCGTTTAATTTAAATTCTTGTGCCCTTTTCTTCTAGAGCCTTTAGGGATCCTGACGTGTGTTCAGTTTACAGCAATAGATTTTCAGGGTGTTTGGGCTGGGACACGCCCCTCCCCCTTCAGCAGTCATCTAGCCAAAGGTACTCGAGGGCATGATAGCTTACTTCATCTAGAACTCTTGATTGTGTACTTTTCAGAACAACAAAAAGATGTATTCACGTTGCAGATGCTTAGTATTAGCATGTTAAAACATTACAGCAGGATCAAATGGGTGATGATGAATTCAAGCTGCCTTGATGTCTTCTCTGAAAAACACACACAATCCCCAAATAGAAACACAGAGGAATAATTAATTATTTGATTTAAAAATAGAAAGGAAGGAGACAAACTGGATAAAAATATATGAGTGCTACCTTCAGAGACTGATATTTAGCCAGACAGGAAAGAGCAGTGGCTTATGTTGTTCATAAAGTAAGGACAATTGCAATTAGCATTTTTGCAAGGTTTAGTTCTGAAACTTGCGCTGTTCCAGGAGGAAAGGTGTAAATGCAATGCAGAAATAAAGTGAGTGTAAATTAACTGTAAATTATGTTTACTAATGATTTTCTGTATTCCCCTGTTGTAATATTAAAAATCTACATGATTAGGTGAAGTTCTTTTACTTAGTGTCACCCCCTCCCCCCCCGGGTCACTAATCAACATTGACAACATTGTGGCCTCCAACTGGGTGTCCCCCTCATGGCAGCCCCGCAAGTGGCTCCTCTCCTCTGTTTTCCTTTTGGGTAACCCAAAAGGACTCCACTTCAGGCTTTTACTTAAACAATATCCCTCCTGAGAGCCAGTTTGTTACAAAAACCTTGTGCAAAGAGTATGTAACAACAGTCCCAAAACAGTCCATATCACCCCAGTGTAAACAGTCTTTCTTGTTCTAGACCTACTCCAGTATCTTTCAGCACAGCTAGGCTCCTTATCAGTCCTCTTCCTGGACAGCCACCCCAGCCCTTCCTTTTGGGGTGCAGCCCTGCTCTTCCCAGTGGGAACTCCCATGGCCTCTCTGCTTGAAGCATTCTTTCTAGGGCAGCATCCCTCACTCCTCCTGGCCATCTGACTGTTCCTTGGGATCCAGCTCTCCAGCAAGGAGATGTCAGCAGGTAAGGTCCTCCATTACTCCACCTTCCTTCAGCCCTCGCTGCCCCTTGGTTCCGGCTAAGTCATTTGGCATCTTCCTTTGCTGCTGCTCCTGCCTCTCCAGCCCTCAGGGGACTTCAGCCAGCAACCCCCTCTTGCTGTTCTCCTGCTTTCAACCTTCTTTCAGGAACCATCTCCTGTCTCTGGCAGCTCATCTCCTGTCTGATTCCTGACCCCGGGAGCTGCCTGCCTTCTTAATTGGGCCACCTGGGATGACTGGAGCAGAAGAGCTGAGCCCAGTTCCATTTAATGGACCAGCTACCCTGTTACAGAGAGAAAACAACCTAGATGATTAATCTGTTTAGTTCTCTGACTGACATTTACACAGCTAATTGTGTAGCATTGATGCTCCTTTAATAGACCTGAATATTAATGGAAGATCTGGTTAAACTTGAAAGCTGTTTGTTTAGGAAAATCACTGGAGAAATAAGAATGCTTCATCAACTTTATTTTCATCACAGGTTTTATGACATATCAGAGAACATAAGTGCTTTTATGACTTGTAAAAATTGCTCCAATATTTGATATTCTGTGCTTCAAGGAATCCTGATTGGCAGTTGATTAGCCTTTTGCTCAAGTCATTATCTTTAGTGAAATTAGTTGGCTAGAAAATTGCATTGTAATTCATCAAGGGGAAACTAACATTTCCAAACCTCTTAAGTCTATGAACCTTTTTTACTTAGTACACAATATCAATTATTTTTCTAGCATGTTCTAATAATTCTACTGATATATATATATATATAAAATGGTGGCATTCCTCCCCCCCCCCCAATTCTTTCAAGTAATACCTCTTTTTAATTCTTTCTCTGGTGTAGGGGAGGTTGTGTACAAGTAATCGAGTACTCTGGCTCTGAATAAGGAAAGCACTTACGCACATTATTGTTTGTATTACAATAGCACCTAGGCGCCCTAGTCATGGACCAGAACCCCATTACACTAGGCACTATACAACCAAAACAAAAAGACAGTCCCTGCCCCAAAGAGCTTGCAATCTAAATATAAGACTAGACAGCAGATGGAGGTAGACAGGCAGATGGGGAAGTGCAAGGAAACAATGAGACGATATCGGTCATCATGCTCGGCAGTAGTATTAGCGCACCAGCAGCCTAAACATTGACAAGTTTTCTTGGTACACATTATGGTAAAGGAGGGATTATGCTTAAGTGCAGTCCTGAATAAGAGAAGCTTTCCAGAATTGGGGCCTCTGTTATTACATTACATAGATCACGATTATTGGGCTTTTGTGTGTTTGAAAAATACTTTTTGCAAAAATTAGATGAATAATTTCCACAGTAAAATGAACAAAGCATATTTATGGAGAGAACATCAGTCCTATAAAGCCCATCTCTGTGTTATAACGAATAATAGCAATAGCTGTGATAATGTTGCTGCTCATTACCTAGATGGGAAACATTGTAACTGAATTACACTGCTAATTATGTTGTAAACACATATTTAATTTAATATCTATGGTATAAACAATACAGAGATATTACAGAAAAGACACATTTTACTAATTCTATTGTAGGACTATCGTCTGTGGAGTAGGCTGTGAAGGAAGCATCAACATGAGGTAGTTGGGAATATGGGAGAGTCCAGCTGCCCCTCATCTGTTAAAAGCGGAGCGGGAACTGTTCCTAATCTTCTATAGATGCCCTTCCACTTTGGCTGATGAAGCAAGATCTCACTGGGCAGAGAAATCTGAAGTGAGACTAGACGTAGGAATTAGTGCCTGTCCTTAAAGCCAGTCTTACTTAGTGGTTCCCATTGTACCGGTTAAAAAGAGCAGGAAGCAGTATGTTCAATAAATAAGGCACTGGACTAGGAGAAAGGAGACCCGGGTTCTATTTTCCGTTCTGTCACTGACCTGCTGTGTGACCTTAGGCAAGTCACTTTACCTCTCTGTGTCACTTTTACCTCCATCTGTGTTCTTTATTTGGACTGTAAACTCAGGGGGTGAGGGGACGGAAGGAATTGTCTCTTACTATGTGATTGCACAGTGCTTAGATAGTTTGGGTCTGTACGCATTTCTGGAATACAAATGATAAGTAGTAATCTTGCTGTTAATCTCTAGTATAAAACTGTCTTCTGGTGATGGCAAGGCACTAAGTGATGGCATTCCACTGTTGGAATTCACTCCTATTATTTATTTGTATTCTGGTAGCACCCAGGAACCCAAGTGATGGACCTGGACCCCATAGTGTGGGGCACTATACTAACACAGGACAAAACAATACCCATCTAGGCCTACCCCAAAGAGCACCACAACTTTAGTGAGCTTCAAGCCCCAAAACAATTTCTTGATGTTTGCTTTTTGGATGTTATCGTTTTACAGAATGTATGTTCTTTAGCTTTTTTTTTTTAAAGTAAGCCCCTCTAGAATCACCTAAGCTATGCATTCTGTAGATCAATTAAATACCTATTTAATCAGGATGAAATTGAAAACAAGATAGATATACTAGCTGAGGTGCAGTTATTTCAACACAACTTACTCATTTCTAGTTTGTGAATGTGTTTCTGTCATGTGCAAGACATAAGGCATTTTATCATAAAATGTAACATTCCTCCTGAATGATGAATACCTGAGAGGGGGGAAAAACCCGTATGACCTCACTGAGTCTTACAATGTATGATTTAGTATAAATTAACACATTTGGGAAATCTTTAAGATATCTGTGAAAACATTTTTGTATGCAGTCTTGTTACAGAGTTAAGATTACTGTGTCAGATCATTTTATGAATCGCCTAACATTATGAAATCAATGGGCAACCTGTCAGCAGACTCCTACAACTTCTTTCTCAGAAGAGTTGTATTGGAGGACATGCTTGTTTTTATTTAACACTCCTCCTTTTGCTTCAACATACTATTTCCTGCTGCTGTATATACAATGTGACTATAGCTGTTCAGTTATGATTGTCTGGCATCCATTAGGATGCATAGTAAAAAGACATCTTGACAGAAATGGATTAATGTAAATACATTTACTATAATAGATTATTGAGGAAAATTCAGCAACAGTTGGCATTTGATTTTAGAGCATTCATTTACTTTTTTTATTTTATGTTTACTGTATGTTCTATATCTCTTCTATCTTTGTCATTGTATAAGGCTTATGGTACCAAAGAAATCATCAGGGTTGTTTTTTGTTGTCTGTTTGTTTTTTGGCTAACGTTGAAAGCTGAAGTATCAGAATTGTTACTATATATAAAATATTGTGTGAAGGAGATCAGTAATTAAAATGAACAAATGCTTCTTTTTGTAGGCAAATTGTCCCTTTAAGGTGCAGAGCATTGGACTGGAAAAATAATCTTTTTTTAAAAAAAGGAGGCTTTCAACAAAGGCAACAAAATAAGGTTGTGTGAAAGGAAGGCAGCTTTGAAATGTGACCTTTATTATTACAGCTTAACTCTCAATCTTATTGATCACATATTGTCTTGCAAATAGAACACTGCAGTTTCTTCAGGAAGCATTACCGAATACTGAGTAGCAGCACAAAGCTATCAGTCTTCGAGGACAAGCTCTAACCACATGCATGAGAAATGGTATTTCATCATAAAATATATGTAACATATCAATTGTGCCAGTCTTCTTAGAAATTATAGTATAATATTTGTAATAGCAATAATGTCACGACCTTAAGCTGTTTGTAGAAATCATAATGGTAACTAAGAGAAATAATAATAATACTTTGCATATCTATAGTGCCTTCCATCTGAGGAATTTAAAATGCTTGACATACATTAATTGGTTAAGTAGATAAGTATTATTTGGCTTTGCATCATCCCTATTCAGGATTGTGCCTTAATGTCACAATCTGGCTCTTAGTACTTATTGTTTTCCTCATTTTTGTTTACATTTAAGATAGATATATAATTGCTTTATTATTACATGGTCTTCATGTTGCTGATTTTTTTTTTGATGATTCTTCACTTCTTTGCTTTATATTTTTAGCAATCTTTGGAATCTGATGGCAGAGAAAAAAATTAAGGATTTATTAGGAAATGTATTCTTGCTGTCAACGGACCTGCTTCTATAGCACTTGTAAGACTTCAGTTTGGAGAGTCAGACTCTTCAAGTGCTCTATGCCATATTGCAGTGTCTAATAACTGGGAAGTATGGTGCTCTCCAGAGTGTTTGTAGAGTTACCAGAGTCTTTTCCATCACAGTACAGAAGTAAAAGAGGAAGGAATGCAATGGGAAAAAAAATCACTTGGCGGCAGCAGCAGCAAAAGACTACACTAGGTAGTTTAAAGCAGTGGTTCTCAACCAGGGGTATATATATCCCTGGAGGTACGCAGAGGTCTTCCAGGGATACATCAACTCATCTAGATATTTGCTTAGTTTTACAACAGGCTACATAGAAAGCGCTAGGGAAGTCAGTACAAACTAAAATTTCATACAGACAATGACTTGTTTATACTGCTCTATACACTGAAATGTAAGTGCAATATTTATATTCCAATTGATTTATTTTATAATTCTATAGTAAAAATGAGAAAGTCAGCAATTTTTCGGTAATAGTGTGGCTGTGACACTTTTATATTTTTATGTCTGATTTTTGTAAGGAAGTAGTTTCTAAATTAGGTGAAACTTGGGGGTACGCAAGACAAATCAGACTCTTGAAATGGGCACAGTAGTCTGGAAAGGCTGGTTTAAAGCTTTTTGGCAGTCTTTGTGAAACTGGTGTGTCCAGGAAAAAATATAAAAGATCCAGATATCTTGCATCTGAGCTGACAGGTTGCAGTACAATACAGGACCCACAATTCAGTAGGTGCTACTTTCCCAAAGACTGCCAAAATATATTGGGTATCATGATATAGTAATACTTCATTAAACTCTCTAAAACAAAAAGTACTATGGTATTTATATATTTGCTATTCTTTTACCAGGAGAATCTTTTGACCCATTTCTCATAGGAACACATATTCTGGCTCTCTTTGTTTAGACTGGGTGATGGTATTTGACTTTGGTGAATAGGAAACCTTATTCATCCACTCACGTGAGATATTTGATATAGCAAATTGTGAAGCAACTAGAAAACTGTCTTGCTCCTCTTCTTTCCTTTATCCACTAATATAACTGGAGCATTGCAGAGCGTTGTTGTTGACTATCTGGGTACTTGGTATGTAGGGAAATCAGAGGAGGGAGGTGAAATTTCTTATTGCGACAGGATATGTTTTTTTCCCTTCTTCAAAAGGATAGGCTTGGAAGTATGATAGGTCATTCTTGCCTCCAGTACAGAAGACTGGATGTTCAGCAGAAGTCTTTAGTCCCTTCCTCTGACAGAACCTGTAACATCTTGTGTCTGAAAAGATAGAAAAATAGGAATGACTTATTCCAGAATGTCATCTCATTTTTCAGTCAGCACTGCCTGTCTTTGCAGCACCTTAAAATCCTGTTCTTACTCGAGTGGTTGCAGACATGTATTTCACTCAAGTGTGGATGTGCCTAGCATGCTGAAGCCAGAGAACATAACTCACCAGTACCTGTTGGGGTTGTGTACGCACCTTCTGGCCCCTTGTAGCCATCCTGTGGCTTTTTAAGGGTAGTGCCACCCCGAACCCTCTCAGTTCCTTCTCACTGCCTGCGTCCTGAGTCAGAGAGTTCAGGGCGGTATCTTATCTCATGCTTTGGTGTCAGTGTTTTTTCTGTGAACATTAGGATTCCCAATTTTGGTTGGATGTATTCCTGGAGATTTCATCACATAACGTAATCTTTAATTAAAGATTAAACTTTAATTCCTGAAGACTTCAGGCCAATCCCGAAGGGTTGGCAACCCTAATATGTGTACATAATCAAATAGTTATATTGGTTGTAGTAGTACCCTTTAGTAGAATTTAACTTGATGCGCTGCCTTCACTGGTTTTTAAATAGTCTCTTGTGCAGGGTGGCATTGCCTCTTCAAAGTTGGTTGCAATTGGTCTGTCTCCCAAGTTCTCAGTGGTTGGACAGTGTAGTTTAGGTGCCACTGGCAATCCAGGAGTCCCTCAGTGGTGGTCAAATCAAAACAATGTATGCAAGATTGTACCCTTCACTCCTTCTCTACCAACCAAAACTATAGATACTGATGTCTCCACAACAGATTGGGGAGAACATACATACTTTGAAAGCTCAGGATCTGTGGACAGAACAGGCAGTTTCCTTTCATATCAGTGTCCTAGAGCTTCAAGTTATTCACAACACATGCTGGGCCTTGAAGGGGCAGGCAGTCTCCACAGACAGTTTCCAGATGGATTACTTCCTGTATTATGACAACATATGGGGTAGCTCAGGCCTCACCTCCACAAAGACTGGTGGATCATTTGATGAGGTCCCAGGCAGCTTCGGTGGCATTTCTCAGCAATGTTTCTATATCAGACACTTGCAGGGTCACTACCAGGTCTTCTGCGCATACTTCTATCAAGCACTACGTTATTATGACTGCATCTGGATCAGATGCAAACTTTGGAAAGACAATTCTACAGTACTTGTTTAAGTATACTCCAAGGCTACCTCCTTCCATTACTGCTTGTGAGTCACCTGAGTGGAATACATGTCTCCAACTGCGCAAAGAAGAAAAAAACTGTCACTTACTTATAATGGTGTTCTTTGAGATGTGGGTGCAGATGTGTATTTCATGACCCACCCTCTGTCCCTTCTGCATTGGAATGTCCAGTTTTCGATTTTGATGCAAAGGAACTGAGGGGAGTCGAGTCAGCGCTACCCTTAAATAACCATGGGAGGAGCTACAAGGGGCCAGAGGGCATGTGTGCCACCACAAGAGGTGCTGCTGAGTAAAGTTCTCCAGCTTCTGTGCACTAGGTACGCGCACACCTAAGTGGAATATACATCTGCACCCACAACTCAAAGAACAACAGTTACAGTACAAATAAGTAACTGTTTGTCGTCCCTTTTCTGCAATGTTCCCAAATCCTCCTGACCCTGGGGGCCAACCTGATTTGAACTGGGGGTAAGTGGAAGGAAATATTTTAAGTTCCCATTCTTTAATGTATTCATACTTTACTCCTTCAGAGTATTTTCATAGTGTATAACAAATGAAAATGCATTTTTATATAGCAACAATATTATATGAGAGGCACGTGATGTGTAAGTCAAGATTTAAAATTTGTACTAGAATTTCTTTTAAAATATTTAACTGTCTGAGCAGAATGCAACCAGAGGCAGAATGAAAGCTGTAAGGTATAAAGAAATTAAATTATAGTTCATGTTTCCTTATCTTCTACACATTAAACTTCTTTTTCAGTCATTTTTAAGCTGCAGTGTATTAGGTCAGCTCTATTCCTTTCCTCTTCTGGCGAAACGATGCATATGTTACCAACTGTAATAACATCCATGCATCTTCCCCCCCCCCCACATTGTTATGGAAGAATAATGTTGACACTCTTGGGATTTTTTAATGTTCTTGATTTACTAAAGCACTTTTGTATGAATAGTTAACATTAATTATTTGTTTAATAACTGTCTTTTTATATTACAACACTGAATAATTGAAATTAAGGTACAGGAAAGGCATGTGTTTATTTAATATGTGCCTTTAACCAAGTTGTGTTACAGTCTTCAAAAAGAAGGCAGTAAATACATACATACAAAAACATACAGTAGATACTGTTTGGTAATATAACAGTGTTTAAGAAGAACAAAGTAAGTATTGTAGGTTTTACTTACATTGGACAGAAAGTAATTGCTGCTTTTCACTAATCAGTGCACTCAGTACTCCCAATATTTTCAGCAGTTGAATCCCTCTCCCCCTCAAAAAAGTGGTGTGGTTTGCAGTTTTATTTGATATTTTTGTACACTTGTTCATGTGTTGTTCCTGTTCAAAAGAGAGTTCTTGCAAGGTACTCGTTTTGATGAGAACAGCGTGACTTTCAGACATCAGTGTCGATACTGCATCCGATTTGGGGAGCTCTGGGAAAATAGGGCATTGTTTCATACTTTGTAAATCCACTCTTCCTTGGCTTTGGAGCAGTTTTGTTTTGGTGTGTAGTGAAGCGGTATCTAGACCAGTGTAACTAAATGGAGCGAAAAAATTGGGGAAACAGCAGTGTAACAATCACACTTGCTGTAGCAGAAATGGGAGCAGAGCCATGAATATCTAATTGGCTGTAGTGATAACTCTGTCCCATGCAGGCATTGTTTTTAAGTGTATTTTAGTAAGAGCTAAACTTAACCCTTTCACTCTTAAAGCAGAGGCGCTATATATACTTTGAGTGTGCTATTCAGTTTTATTTAAGCACGTTTAGTGTTTGTGAAACATGTTAGATTGACATCATTGGAGACTGAAATCATCTCTGTATGTAAGCTGCAATTTGCAACTGAATTAATCTTCTTACATTTATAAACATAATGGAAACATTTGGGTCTGTCCTTGAAAATTAGGGTATTTACAGTGCCTACAGCAGTGATACTGTCTGTAGTGGGATCCTGTGGCTGCTTGTGGGATTATTGTGGAGCACCTTGGGCCCTGATTCGTTCCCCCTTTCTCTTCCCTGCAGCCCCTTTTTACTGTCCTAGTGGTGTAAATAGAAAGAAATAGGCTACTGGGAAATATCCCTTGTGCAAAGGGGCTTCCCCAGCTGTCAGAATAGCCCTATGCTGCTTCTTTTACAGCCCTCTGGGACAGGTAGCATGCCCAGAGGGGGAAGGGAGTTGTTTGAGAGATGAAAGAGGCATGGTTAGAGCAGTTTGTACTCAACTATTTTCAGCTATTGAATGGCTCTGTAGGGAGTCACTGCAAGCTGTGCAAGTTAGAGTAGCTCCATGGCTGAGCAGGCTAGCTGGACCCAGTATCGTAAAGGATAAAAGGTTGCATAAACCTTTAAGGCAATGCCAAGTTTAGGACTTAGGACTTGACTACACTACAAAAGCTGGACAAAAGCTGCCTTTTGTCGACAAAAAGTGAGTGCGTACACACTGCGATGCGACTTTTGTCGGCAAAAATGCCACCCTGTTTTGGCGACAAAATACAACCACTCCGACGAGAGAGAGAAGTCTCTTTTTCCTCTAAATTTTTGTCAACAAACTGCCAGTGTAGACACCACGCTTGATTTCATTGCTTTAATTGGTCTCCAGGAGGGGTCCCACAATGCCCATCATGACTGCACTGGTCAGCAGTTTGAACTCCACTATCTTGCAGCCAGGTAAACAACCATCCGCTCCTCCCCCTTAGAAGCCCAGGGAATTTTTGAAATTCCATTTACTGCTGTCTCGGCGTGGAGAGGTCTAATCACATCTTCCCAGGTGACCATGGTAGATTATCGCAGCAAATGCTCTCCCGCTTGGACCACTGTGGAGCTGTTGGATCTGCTCAGTATATGGGGAGAGGAGGCCGTGCAGTCCCAGTTGCGCTTGAGCTGTAGGAATTGGGATACCTACAGGCATATTTCTCGAGGCTTGTGCGAAAAGGGCTGTGATCGGGACACACTGCAGTGCAGAGCGAAGATAAAGGAGGTGAGGCAGGCATACCATAAGGCGAGGGAGGCAAATCGTTGCTCTGGTGCTGCACCTAAGACCTGCCAGTTCTATAAGGAGCTGGACGCTGTCGTCAGTGGTGACCCCACCTCTACCACCAAGAGCCCCATGGATACTTCAGTGTGGCCTGGAAACGGTGGAAAGAGGACCTAACCCGGAGGACTAAGTCATTGATGAAGAGGTGTGGAGTTAGATGATGATGTGGCTCTCCCAGTGGGGTTGCCCGGTGAAGCAGGCAGCCAGGAACTGTTCTCCACTTCAGAGGTGTCTAGCTAGTCTCAGCAGTTGCTCTTCGGTGAGCAACAAGCAGGAGAGGAGACGCCTGGTAAGTGGCTGTGGAAAAGTGTGGGAGAATTTTAGAATTTTTTCCCTAGACACCTGCACCATAACCCTTGCAGAATGCATGCTCTTTTCCCCATGTGAAGCGTCTTTCCCCCCCACACCGTCCCGAGCCAACACTCACCGTGCTTTGGGTGTTCACAGCGATGTGTGCTTGCCAAGGGTGAGTGAGAAAGTGATTGCTATGTTGCAAAAGATGTATTTAACTGAAATGTTTCAATGTTGTGTGTGAATTTAACAATCCTGTTTCTGTGCATTGTCCCTTGTGCTTCAGAGTGCTGGGATGCCGAAAGGCAGGAGAGAAAACAGAATTAGGAGTTTGTTAAGGATGCTACATAGTGGATATTTAAAGTAATGGAGGAGCAAATGCAGATGCTGAAGTCCTTAATAATGCTGCAGACTGAGCAGATCCATGCCCGCCCTCCCCTGCAGCACATTCAGAACTCTTTTCTGTGCCCCGCCCAAACTCCGCTTGCACAGTCCTTTCCACTTTCCGGGACTTCTTGGTTTCCCCTTCACTCCACCCCCTTGGACAACTTTCACAATGATATCTGGACCTACACGCAGCTCTGAAAGTCTGCCCTTCCCTTGATCTTCCTTTCCTACCAAGCACCTTTGTGTGTTTGTGTGTACTGTTTCTTGTGCAATAAAAGCAAAGTTTTTGAATAGTAACTCATCTTTATTTGTTTTCTACAAATCGAGATAGCAGGCAGTATCAGTACATACACAGTCAGTTTAATCATGTGCTTGCTGGAATGTAAGGCCCCAAATGTCACCATTACTTGCTAGGAAAACTACATGTAATGTAACATTGCAGCACCAATCACAGAGATATACATTACTGGTTCTCATTTTCAAAGCCTCCCTGATTTGACTTGCCCCCCTCTGGGCTCCTCTTATAGCCCTGGTAATTGGCAGCTCAAAATCAGCACCCAAGCAGTCTGCTTCAACATTCCACCCCTAAGCAAACCTTTCACCCTTAGCTTCACAGAGATTATGCCACGTACAATGGCTACGACCATGGGAATATTATCCTCATTAAGGTCCAACCTGCCATAATGGCATCACCAGTGTGCCTTTAATCTACCAAAGGCCCATTCCACTGTCATCTGACACCTATTTAGCCTGATGTTTAACCGCTCCTTACTGCTGTCCAGATTTCCCGTGTAAGGTTTCATGAGCCATGGCTGTAAGGGGTACGCCGGGTCTCCCAGGATCACTATGGGCATTTAAACACCCCCCCACACACACACTGTAATCTTCTGGTTTGGAAAGAAAGTCCCTTCTTGTAGCTGTCTAGACAGGCCGGTGTTCCTGAAGATGGTGCATTATGCACCTTCCCAGACCACCCCATGTTGATGTCAGTGAAACACCTACAGTGATCCACAAGCAACTGTAACACCATGAAGTACCCATTCCTATTGATGTACTCCGTCGCCAGGTGATCTGGTGCCAAAATTGGAATATGTGTGCCATCTTTCACCGCTCCACATTTAGGGAAACCCATTTTTGCAAAGCTGTTCACTATTTCTCATACATTTCCCAGAGTCACGGTCCTTTCGTAGCAGGATGCGATTTATTGCCCTGCACACTTGTGTTAATGCAGCCCCAACGGTAGACTTCCCAACTCCAAATTATTTCGCGACCAACTAGTAGCAGTTTGGAGTCGCCAGCTTCCACACAGTGATTGCCATATGTTTCTCCACCGATAGGGCAGCCCTCATTCTTGTATCCTTGCGCCACATTACTGAGACGATCTCCGCACACAGTTCCAGGAAGGTGGCTTTCTGCATCCAAAAATTCTGTAGCCAATGCGTGTCATCCCACAATTGCATGATGATACGATCCCACCATTCAGTGCTTGTTTCCTGAGCCCGAAAGCGACGGTCTACCCTATACAGCTGTTCTGCAAATGCCAAAAGCAAGCTAAAGTTGCTCCTATCCATATCACAAGGATGTCACGCAACTGGGAGTCTTCTTCAGTTAGGAACTTCGTTAACTGCACTGCCATCTGTGATGTCTTCATGAAAGTTATCAGAACATAGGAGAGCAGTGCGGGATCTATCCCTTCTCACAAAGATGCCGGGGTGCACAGCAAAGGAGGGCTGTTGAAAAATGCCATGAAAGAAAGCCGGAAGCCCATGGAATGCTGGAACAGAAAGCAGTGCATCACAGGACATGGAGCCCAATCCCAAGATGCGCTGTGATCCACTATGCCTTCCCACAACAGCTAATGACAGAAGGTATTGAGCTGGACTGTGGGATAGGTACCCACAGTGCATTGCTCATACTGTTGATGATAGTGCCCCAACTGTGGACGTGTTCTGCTGACAGAGGAAGCGAGTCTGAACATGATGTTCCGATTTTCATTATGCCGAATTTTGAGTGTCGACATGACCTTTGTCAGCAAAATGTGGTAGTGTAGACAAGGCCTAAATCTTGCAAACATTTACTGAAGGAGGTCATGTCTTCTACTCTGAGTAATGTCACTGAGGATTGAGCCTGTATTTGCAGGATTGGAGGCTTAAATTGCACTCCCAAACAGATCAAGTGATAACCAGGCAATGGCTGTATGGTCCTTTTTATTTAGAGAATTTCTAATAATTGTATTGTTTCAAGTCATGTTCATCAACAAAATAGGTATAATATGAATAGTAGGGGGAAAAGATTCTACATAGTTACCTATCTTTTTTTACTCTTACCGGTCCTGGAGGGCCTACCTGAAATGTCAAGTGCGTACTTCAGGTATCATGATAATCTAACTTTAGCATCTTCACTGAAACCAGGTGCTATTTGTTGTTGTGATTTTTATGATCTAAATATTTGCCCACTAGTTTATTGCATGTTGGCCACCAAAGAGCCGATATATAGAAATAATGTTCTGTTACTATCTGACCAGATTTAGATTTGAACCAATCACCTAGTTTAGGGGTAAAAAAAAGTCTTAAAAAAAAAAGTGCCCTGCAAGCCCAGCGGGAGGAGCTCCTCCATCCTGGACCAGGTGGAGCAGCTCCCTCCCTCCCCTTTGGAAGTGGCAAAATACCAGGTTTAGGCGGGACCTGCTGTCAAGTGCAGGAACTCCATAGGGAAGGGATACAGTGACCAGATAAATGGCTTAGTAAAGGACTTAAAGGAGCTGTTTGTTAAAGGACTGGAACAGGGGTGGGCTGGGGTTCAGGGCTTCTATGACTGGCATGGTAGGGAGCCAACCCCCTTCCTTTATATCGCCCATTATAATCCTAAAACCGGGGGTGAGGGGGTAAGGTCCCAGCAGTGGGTTGGCTGGGAACCAGGATGGAAAAAGGGGATGCTGGCAGAAGCCCCTAGGTAGTTACTGAAATGATCATGGAGTTACCTGCACTGTACTCTTGTATCTGCCGGGTAGTCCCAGACAGGGCCGGTGCAACCCATTAGGTGACCTAGGTGGTCGCCTAAGGCGCTAACATTTGGGGGGCGGCAACCAGATCTTCGGCCGCCCCGGTCGTCATTGGCATTTCGGGGGCGGGACCTTCCGCCGCCTAGGGCGGCAAAATAGCTGGCGGCACTCCTGGTCCCAGACATCTAATAATAAAGTTGTGACCTGATTAAAACATATCCAGTGTCTCCTGTCCTCCTTTCAGTATTCCCGGACAATTGGAATTGTCTTTATTTGGTGTCTTTATTATTTTTGTTTGTTTGTTTTTCCATCTGTGCCTTCAGGAAGGACCTCTCCCCTATCGCTCTGCTGTACCATTTCTGATCTACACTGTACACAATTTGTATTGCAGATCACACTGCCCGTGCAGGTCTGGTTACATCAACAGGGCCTACTTGGTTCTCACTGTGATGCGGGCTAGGCTTTTCATCCACTGTGATATCTCAGCAATAGTATGAACTAATGAAATACTGATAAGAGTATTATGATAAATTAACCATAACACTCTTGGAGGCCAAGTGTTTGGGAAAGCGCTTCACTAGCATGGCTCTGGAATAAAAACAGTTGTATGAGATTCACACCTGTAGTTCATTAATTTGGATGATGATTCAATTTCTTGAAACCCATTTACTGAGATGTATAGAGTTCTTTCGTATACAATAGTTTCATACTGTGTGAGAGTGTGGAAGGCTTTCCCTGACCACAGTTGCCCTCAGAAATAACCAGAATTGTGGCACTGAATGTACTTGTGTTTTTTATCTGCATCAGGGGGGAATGACTGAGCATGAGGTCCTAGTCTTAAAAAAAAGTAAAAATAAAATAAAATACAAAAAGACAGATTGGCACTTTAAAATAGATTCTCCTTTCCTTCTGTCTCATTTCTTTCAGATACTTCATTCTTAATATTACTACTGCAAGCAGAATGTATTAGTCATTCTAAAACAAGGCTTGCTTATGCTTGTACCCTAGGGTGAATGTTTTGTTTTGTTGTTGCTCAATTATTTGTTAGGGCCTGTTTACATGTAAAACCCTGAGGGATGATTCTTTTATTATGCTGCCTTTTTTTTGTTTATTTTTTTGTCAGTATGATGGGACTGTTAATCAGAGATTGATTGTTTTGAATTTTGATCAACATTACTGTTCAGATTTACTAGCAAAACTCTGTCATTAATCATACATTTGTTTTTACTTTAGTTAAGTGAGTTATTTTTTCTCCATTTTTGAGGTTGTTAAAGGGTCAAGTACAAACATTAGTAAAATTCTTAGCAATTTCCAATGAATTACAAGTAAAACTTAATATCCTAGGACAGGGATCGGCAACGTTTGGCACGCGGCTCGCCAGGGTAAGCCCCCTGGCGGGCCTGGCTGGTTTGTTTACCTAGTGCATCCGCAGGTTCGGCTGATCGCAGCTCCCACTGGCCGCTGTTCGCCGCTCCATGCCAATGGGGCTGCGGCGCAGGACAAAGGATGTGCTGGCCGTGGCTTCTTGCAGCCCCCATTGGCCTGGAACGGCGAACCGCGGCCAGTGGGAGCCGCGATCGCCCGAGCCTGCGGATGCGGCAGGTAAACAAACCGGCCCGGCCCACCAGGGGGCTTATCCTGGCGGGCCGTGTGCCAGAGGTTGCCGATCCTTGCCCTAGGAGTACTCATTGAAAACCTATTAAAGTAATTGTACTTAGATATATATTTTAATAGACCAAAAATATAGAGGTGAAACTCAACACGAGACAGACAATTTGCTATATTGCTTGTGGCAAATGGCCAATGCTATTGTGGTGGGTCCCATGCTTTTCCTTGGTGTGGTGGGTCAGGATGCAGTCCCTGCCCCTATTCTTGGGCTCCACATGTGCCCTGGAGGGAGAGAGAAAGGGAGCAGGGAAGGGACCCAGGTTCGCCCCCTACTCTGGTCCCAGCCCCCTCGGCTTCACAGGCTTCTTACCCTCTTTCCCCGTGGGCAGGGTTTCTCTTCATCCTCTGTGCTGGGGGAGTCCCTATGCTTGGGCATGGTCTCCCTTCCCTTGGTACGCTAATCCTCTGGTCAACACCAGTATACCTCCAAACTACAGTCAGCTCTCCTTCCCTCCTCCTGTTTGACTGAAGCAGGGCTTTTTATTAGGTCTCGGGCGGGGCCTTAATTGACTCCAGGTGCTCTAATTAACCTGTAGTAACATCTCCTTAGTCTACAGGGAAGAAGGCTCTTATCATTCTGGGGCTTAGATACCTCCCATCTCCTCACTCTCTCTACAACAACACACCTGAAAACACCTGAGGAACAAAGGCTGAACTGTGAGACATGATGGTCCCAGGCTAAGATCTTTAGCCTGTGTAAGAAAACCTGGGAAAGCCAAGGCAACTTGTATCTTAAGAATCTGTCAACCTGTTTATCACTCAGGGATGCTAGATCCCAGTAAGGACTCAGGCTTACTGAAAAGGAAATTTTGCATCGAGAGAAATGGGAACAGCAAGGGGGAAGAGACCCTGGACAGGAGAATAAAAACAGGAACACAGACGGGAACCAGGATCTCAGGGACAAGTGCCAGGAACAGGAATACTACAGGAACCGGACCTCAGGAACTTCAGTGACAGGTCATGACACAGTTTATCAGTGGTAAATGGGAGACACCAACGAACACTCTCATCAGGGACAAACAAGGCCACCTACTAACAAGAGAAAAAATCACTCTCCTGCTGCCCTCTGGCCCTGATGTATTACATGCTATTCCTGGTATCCCTCAGAGCCTACCTCAGTGGCATCCCCACTTTATTTTCATTTTGTAACCTCACATGGTCTCTTAGCTGAACGCTTGCCTCTGCCTACAAATAATATCAAAATAAGTGGTTCATTGCATTTAGTCTGTTTGTAAGACTTTCTAAATACACATACAGACGTACACCCTTGAATTTGCTGTAGCATATTTGTATTTGTGGAAAATACCTTTACTGTTATTAGTCTACTGGGATAATCATAGAACCATTTTTTTTTTTACTTTCTGTATTGATTTTCATTCCACCGTGCACTTCCTGCATTATTTAGATCATATTGTTCTTACTGTAGAAAACTAAAGTTGCTTTGGATAAATTCAACATTCAGAATTACTTCTAGAAAATTCAGTTAGTAGATTACGGACCCATGGAGTGTTGTAACATCTGCCTTGTTTATTCATTAGTTACTGTAGGTTACATATTTCATTGTTGGCAGTTCTGGTTTGTTTGTTATACGTGGAGATCACTTCATAAATGTCAATAAAATCAAAACAAAAACCCCCACTACAACTGGAAGGAACAACTCAGTATTTTCCTCTTTTGTTTTGGCATGGAAGAAATCTTACAAAGCAGCATGCAATAAAATACCAGCCAAGAGTCGCACACCATGGGCTATAATTACATATTTTTGCTTGCTGATCAGTAGGATTTTTGTATGTACACTATTACACTTTACGGTTTGACTACAACACCAAAATTACTACAGTGTTCTCTGAAAGAAAATGTTACAATTTAATTTTGTGTTTACTGCCAGAAAATATTAAACTAAATAATACATAAAATAATGTTGCACAGAGTAACAGTTCTCCAGTTTTATTCCCTGTCCTTTAATAGTATTAAGGACAAACATGAAGTTGTTTGAGGGAACTACCAGACCTACTGAACTGGTAAGTAAAGCCATCTGACTGGGATGACATACTTCACACTCTCAAACTACTGGATTGCAATTTTAAACTCTGATTAGTATGTTTTTTCCCCTCTTAGGTACCACATATGGCAGGGGTCGGCAACCTTTCAGAAGTGGGGTGCCGAGTCTTCATTTATTCACTCTAATTTACAGTTTCGTATGTCAGTCATACATTTTAACGTTTTTAGAAGGTCTCTTTCTATAAGTTTATAATATAGAACTAAACTATTGTTTTATGTAAAGTAAATAAGGTTTTTAAAATGTTTAAGAATCTTCATTTAAAATTAAATGAATATGCAGAGCCCCCCGGACCGGTGGCCAAAACCCGGGCAGTGTGAGTGCCACTGAAAATCAGCTTGCGTGCCATCTTCGTCACGCGTGCCATAGGTTGCCTACCCCTGACATATGTAATAAAAGCAGGGTCATTGCTAGCACAGGTCTGTAATACCTTTATTAATTATAGTCTTGACTTTCTTTTAAGCTAACAAAATGTGTCTAAGTCTTTTTATATAAACAGTATTTACATTTCCCTTGTAGGGTGCATTTTCTGAGAAAAGCTGGGATCCTGAACACCACTTTGCCAAATTCCCCATATAAATTTTCTTCTGCTTCTGAATTTTCATTTTTTCATCTAAATGGAGCAAGAATTGCTTTTGTCATTTAATATTCCTAACTCAATTTTCTTTTCTTTCCTTTTTTGGTCAAGAGTGATCATGATGCAGCAAAACAATACTTAGGCCTCATGATTAAAAGATTTCCCTGCTGCCCCCCTCTCCCACTCTGCTCCCCCGCCACACACACAATGAAAAGCCTGCCACTTGTTCTTATTTGTCAAGGATGATATTGAGATCAACTTGCATTTCCCTCTTTATGAATAGATATGCCTTAGAAGTTCCCAGGTAATGTCATTCTCTTCTAGTTTTCCCCTTAAAGGAAACATCACTGCCAGAGGCAATATGTCGAGAACTTAGTGCAGGAAATGGGGCATGAGAATTCCTTGGTCCCGTTTTATTCTTTACCTCTGACTTAGTTTATTGTATCAGAGGGGTCTGGTGATATTTCTGTAGTGCTCTGAGATTCTGTGATGAAAGTGAAGGCATTATTAGTGATTTCTCTAAGCAATAAATTCCTTTTCCTTTCTCTTTTGTGTTTATTTTGTGATATGAATGCATATCAATACAAAAGACTGTTTACTGTGCAAATTGCATTTAGTTTTCTGAGAGTCATTTTTTGTGTGCGGCTTGAAAACACAATGGCTACAAAACTATTGATGAACAATAATTCTGTCTAAACGTTGGTCTTTTAAACTGTTCTTTGCAATTCATTCGTCTTGGTGTCATGGTCCACAGGTCTTGAACCTAGGCCTGCAAGGTTCATGAGAGCAGCCATGCTGTAACCCTCCACCTGGTTTACTGGGACTCATAAATACAAGTCCCAGTGGGAGTCTCCACCCCCGAGGTCTAATTAGCAGAGTCCCAAATTGGCCCTCCTTAAGCCAGCAGTGTGAACAGAGCTGTCTAAACAGGGCTCCACCCTGTTCTGGACTGCATCTGGTTTATGGTTCCTGACTTTCAGTTTGGCTTCTGCCTCTGACCCTCTGCTATCCTGACCTGGCTTCACTCTTGACTCCTGTCTCATGACTGCAGACTCTGGCTACAACTCCTAGCTCTGGCTGCTCACAGCCCAGCCTTGACACTTGGCTGGGTTGCACAAATACTTTTGTCACACTAATTTGTGATGATTTCTCAGTGTAGGGACAAAATGACTGAGATTTTTACTTGTATTTGGATCACATGTTTTTGTAAAACATCTTGTATGTAAGAACCTTGCTTAACCATAATTTTATAGTAAAATCTTCTTAACCTTTCTTCTCCAAATGTTTATTACCTTACGTACATTGTAATATGTGCAATCAGGTTCATCTTCTTGCTAGTCAATCCTTATCTGATGAATAGCATCAGTGTGTTTAGCTCAACAGCACACTGAACTCAGGAGTTCTTTCTACAATTACAAACTGAGAAGCAGCCTCAACCAAGTTATTCTTTTTTCAGGGGTTTATAGGAAAAACAAGTGAAAACAATCCAAGAAATAAGCAAACCGCTCTAAAATACTTCTCAATATCCCTGTAGTCTGTAAGCCTTAGTGCAAGCAAGAACATCTCTTGATGTTGGAGCTTAATCTCTCTTTTTATAATCCTATGGCTCTCAGCATCAGTGTTCTTACAGTCCCTTCAAATGCCTTATGTGCCATGGTGGCTAACTAAGCTAACCCATTTCTCCAACATACAGCCTAAATAAGAAATCCAATGAGAGACAGAGCTGGACAAGTGATGCATGCACTTAAGACTTTCCACACTCGATGATTATTACAACTCTCATCTAGGAAGGAAGCTGCTCACCCTGAAAAAGAGCCAATTGGTACAAAGCACAAAAAAAATCTGCTTAGTAACATATGTCACCATGAACACATCATCCCACTGCTTTCTGCAGTGGCTCCACTGAATTCAGAGTCCAGTTCAAGTTTCTATCCTAATATCAACAGCTCTCCTTGGGATGGATCCTAGCTACATAAGAAATTGCATCTCTTTGCATGACCATGACCTATCATGACAGCTGCGTTCCCTCAGAACAATGAAATAATTGACCAATAGGGGGAGGCTTGTGTGAACAGGGGACAGAATTTTCTCAGGGGCTTTCAGAACTAAATACATAAATCATTTCTGCAACTCTACCTTCCCCCATTATTTTCTTCACTCTCTTCCTCCCAACAGACCCACTCTCATGAACATAATACCAACATTCAACATGTGAACAGTCAAGCTACTTCTTCTACAGGCAGACACAGACAAAGGAGAGGTTATTCTTTTAAAAATACTATGACACACTCAAATACTGTGACACCTGAAACCACAACTCCTCTCCACCAGATCTGCACCCCACTCTCCTTAGCGCTACCATTTTTTTTTCAGGAGGTGGAGTTGTTCAGTTAAATGCAACTATCCCCCCATATCACTTCAGTTGCCTCCAAATTGTCCAGTTGGGCTCCCTCTCTTCTCCCAGGATTTCATAGAATGGCTCTTTAGCCTGCTTCGTCTTCTGTCTTTGGAGAGATGGGTAGTGTGACTAATCTGTTTCCCCGCTGCCCAAACCCTAAGATATCTTCAGAAGAGGGAGTAACCGCATTGTCCTGTCTCAGCTTCAGAAGATTCTAATGGATCCTGTTTCTGCAATGGCTGCTTCCATTCATCAGGTGCCTGACGCAGCCCCATATTGCATCCCTATAATTAAAATCCCCATTCTTTAGTGACTTGCTGTGTAGCGACATCATGTTTATTCATCATCTATACTGAAGATTTAGGGCCCCAAACCTGCAAAGACTTGTGTGTGAGTAGCTGTCATTTACTTCATGCAATCAACCATGTCTCTGTGAAGATAGCGAATCTCTTTCCCTTTGATTTCAGTGGGAAAAGAGTTGATTTTTTGACACCGTATTTAGGTGTCAATATGCATTTCCAATTATCCTGGAATGAAATTGTCACAGCCTGTCAGACTGCGGGGAAAACACATTAGTTGTTGGGGCTCCATTTTGCAGAATCACGGTACAATTATTTCTCAATCTATTCTTTGTGAATCCTTGAACTGTGACTGACAACCATTAGCCAATCACAGTGAATAAATTTGTATAATCACTGTGATTACTGCTTAATAACTGTACTATGAACATGCAAATCTCTACTCTGGCTACTATCATCCATTTTCCATGATTGGCCCATGCACTCAAAATTTTCAAAATGTTTTGCTAGTAACAGAGATGGCCACTGCAATCTCTCACCCATTCACCTGAAGTAGTAAAATTTACAAAGACTACAGGAAAGAGAAGGGGAAAAATGCCAAAAAGTAAAAGAAAATGGTGCTATCAAACAGTGAGTAGGGAAAGTATTTAAAACAATACAAACCACTCACCCCACCTTTTGTTTCCCTGCTGACATTCTCTTCACTCCTTGCAGGCGAGCAATACTCCTGTCAAACTAACTACAATATATTTGTGTTCACACTGGTGGCGTGGTCAGAAGATCTGGCTGACAGTGGGGGACAGAGATGTATATGCTTTTATACATTTGAAAGATGTTCATATTCTGCATTTGTGCAGCATCAGAACCTAGGAGAAGGCCTGTCTGCCTGTCCCCTCTCCTCAGTTCATTCTTTTAACACTGCCCGTTTGGGGGTTTGCAATTTTTTCATCTTTTGTTTAGAATTTAAATATTTAATTTAATATTTCTGTAGATGAATTTGATGGTGGTTCTTGTTAACTTGGAAATATATTATAGGTTAATGAGCTGCAAAAACCATTGAATTCATCCATCCTACCGTATGATTAATGCCTCAGTAAACAGGAAGTGTCCTCTATTACTTATTTAAATAATAAGGATGTGACAGCAAATGAGGTTTTGTGTGAATGTTGTATTTTTGCCAATAGATAGTTAGGGTCTGGAATTTGCACATGAAGATAAATAGACATGCTCCTTCTGAGAGTGCTCCTCTGAAGCTCATTCCAAAGGAAAGGCACTATTGAAATAGAATGTACTACTGGTATCTACATTGAATGGGGATGGAGGGATACTCGTGTGGAATGAAGAGTGCAGTATTTCCACCATAATGTGCAAATCCCAGACACCATCTGCCTAAATAACAATTTAATTTAAACCAAAACTGCATTTACTGCCACAAATTTTTAAATGCATGCTGAAACTTAACTAACAGTTTTCCTCATTAAAGTAGATAGGACAGATATTCTATCCATCACAGTTCATCAAACTCCCTGCCTTTCTACAGGAACATTAGGTACTTATGTATGATTCATTCCAAAGTTAAATTTTGGCATGGTGGGGCAAGAGGGAATCCGTTGTCTTTGATTCCAGGTTACATGTTGTGATGTTTCCTTTATCATAGAATCATAGAATATCAGGGTTGGAAGGGACCTCAGGAGGTCATCTAGTCCAATCTCCTGCCCAAAGCAGGAGCAATCCCCAACTAAATCATCCCAGTCTGGGCTTTCTCAAGCCAGGCCTTAAACACCTCTAAGGAAGGAGATTCCACCACCTCCCTAAGTAACCCATTCCTGTGCTTCACCACCCTCCTAGGGAAAAAGTTTTTCCTAATATCCAACCTAAACCTCCCCCACTGCAACTTGAGATCCTTACTCCTTGTTCTGTCGTCTGGTACCATTGAAAACAGTCTAGATCCATCCTCTTTGGAACCCCCTTTCAGGTAGTTGAAAGCAGCTATCAAATCCCCCCTCATTCTTCTCTTCTGCAGACTAAATAATCCCAGTCCCCTCAGCCTCTCCTCATAAATCATGTGCTCCAGCCCCCTAATCCTTTTTGTTGCCCTCTGCTGGACTCTTTCCAGTTTTTCCTCATCCTTCTTGTAGTGTGTGGCCCAAAACTGGACACAGTACTCCAGATGAGGCCTCATCAATGCCGAATAGAGGGGAATGATCACGTCCCTCAATCTGCTGGCAATGCTCCTACTTATACAGTCCAAAATGCCATTAGCCTTCTTGGCATCAAGGGCCCACTGTTGACTCATATCCAGCTTCTTGTCCACTGTAACCCCTACGTCCTTTTCTGCAGAACTGCTGCCTAGCCACTCGGTCCCTAGTCTGTAGCAGTGCATCAGATTAGGGACCAAGACCTGTTAGTTTTTCAGAACAGGAATCTCTTTACAATTCTTACTGAAATCAGTCTCCTGAAAAACATAAAAACAAACAGTGAAACAAAGTTGAGACTTTTGGTCCTTACTTCTTGTTTTTCTTGTGATGGATGCAATATTTTTAAGGTCTTGACTGCCCCATATTCTCAATTGTAAGAGAAAATGAAATGTCAGGTGTCTGGACAGTTAAAGGAAGAATGTGATTCCTGCACACATGTCTTAATGTCAGGTTCTTGGATGGGGAAGAACATTGAAAGATTCAACTGGAGTGTTTCCTAGTTGTATTTTACTGCCAAAAGTGTGACATTCATACCAGTTTACAAGACCCATGTTTCACTGAGCCCTTATGTTGTTTGAATGGGTTGATGAAAGTGTGAATTCAGTTGACATTATAACTCTGTTTACATATTTGGATGTGCAGCATTGGGACCGAAAAACATGGCACCCTAAGGGGCAGATGAAACAAATGCTTTTTGTGTGGAACACGGCTTTTCTTTCAAATAAGTTAGCATTTTGATCTCTGGCACTGCAGGACAGCTTTTCCATTTTTGCATGTCTTTTAAATTTCCCCATATCTTTGATATGGCAAAACATTTTTCTAATATAACAAAAACTCACCAGTCAAAATGTGAAAGGAGAGGGATCTATTTTCCTTAGTATCAGAGGGGTAGCCATCTTAGTCTGTAGCCACAAAAACAACAAGGAATCTGGTGGCATTTTAAAGACTAACAGATTTATTTGGGCACTTCTTGCACTTATTCTTCCGCTATATAGAAATTTGTGGTTTCTGGGCCTTTCCCCCTATGTGGTTATATCCCCTTTCTCTGCCTGATGTCTTCCTTTGCTGTCCGGGTTCCCTAAATTGCTGTCTTCCCCTGCTTGGTGTGCTCTGATGAGTCTTGTCTTCTTCATTCATTAATTATTGCTCCTGCTTCTGACTTGACTCAGTTAAACCCCTTACAGCATTGGTAAATAGCTCTCTTTGGTGCCCAGTTGTCACTAGCATTATCCCAGTAAGTTCCAGGCACAACAAAGTGACAGTGGCATTGTGGTAACATCTCGTATGAAGGTTCTTTTAATATAAGATTATAGGTAAAATTCTCATTTCAGTTACCACCTATGTAAAACCATGGAGTTCAGTGGAGTTGTGTGAAGGAGGAGAATTGGATCCAATATGTTAAAACCTAGCCTGTTTCGGACAGTCTCAGTTTTAATTGTGGTTTTGGTCCTTTCATTTTTATCTCTTTTCTCATCTTCTGAATCATTCTGGGCTGGTCAATGGGAATTAAAATAATCAATGTTAGGAAATAATTTTTGTATTGTAGTCAGCTTCTGTTGTTCGCTCTGATGCTGATGAACTTCCCAGACATGCTCTACCAGTTTGTCTAACTGGGATCATTTCTTTTTCAGTTTCCATATGGCCCCTTTCCCCTAAGGAGTTCTGTAGTGAACACTAGTTCTGATTGCACTACAAGTGTGTTATAAACTTGCCAAAACAACTCCCTGCTGCCCCTCCTGGCTACATCTGATATAATCATTAAAGCAACCATTTATATTCAGTCCTAACATTCATGTGGGAAAACAGTATTGCATGACAGACACAACACCTACAAGTAACTTTTCTAATTACATCTTGTGAACTTCCTGATGAAGACAAATGTAAATCTGGGAAAGAAACTGAAAAGCAAGAGTTGGGGGGGAATAATGTGTAGCTTTTTAAAATATATTATATGATATTACTGGTTATGTTGTTTATACAGTGAGTTCCAGTTCATCCAGACTTAATATACAAGGTCAGAAAAGAAGTTTGAGTCCTTCCCCTGAGTTTTGTATTGTTTCGCTGTTGGGTTTGATTACCTTACCATTTTTTATTACCATCTGCATTGTGAGACTAGATCTGCTGAGGTTTTTTTTTTTTAAACAGTATCCCATGGCACCTTTAATTCTGCATTTTCTGTGGTTTTGCTTCATTTGCAGCTTTAAGAGATTTTCTGTAAATACATTTATCCTACATTGTACATCAGTAAATTGTCTAGTGTTTGCTATATAATTTTAACCGCTTAATTCCAAAGAGCAGATAAAGTTTTAGCACACAGCTACTGTAAAAAGAATTCATGAGTGAAGTGTTAAATTTCTATTGTTCTTTACTGTGTACTATAAAAGGACACTGATGATAGCATTTTATAGGTGTTTTTTAAACTTCATTGTTTTTAATACACTTTCAAAAGCCTGAAAACAAAATTCCATTACAAAATGATTTTGCCTTTGTGACTTCTCTTAAGCAGTGATTTTCAATCAATAATAAAATAAACAGTTTACTTCCTTGTTGTGCACTTCATCCCATTGATCATGTTAGTTAACTACTTCTCCAGGAACATTAAGAAAAAAATACTATCTCTTGTGGGTCCTAAATTATAGATGGGATTGCTAATATTTTTAAATGAAAAATAGAGGGGTGATACTTTTAAAAAAATACTGGTTTTTATTGTGCTTTATATGTTCAAAGTTTTGTACAGACATTAACTATTTGAAGTAAGAGTCAAATCTGAATTCATGACATGAAAATTAATTAATGGCTATAGAGGAAGGTGACATGTTTAAGTCATATCTATCAACAATCATGCTGATAACCAAAACTTTGCCTTGTCTATAAACTACTTTTTCTGTCTCAGAGATGGGACAGTCCTGTGAATTCTATCTGGAAATGCAGATTGGTTGGACTGAAACATTTAATAATTTTTTGACAGCTTTGGCAAATTATTTCTGTTGAAACAAGCAAACAAAAGCGAAGTGTAAGTAGATGTCTTTGTGCCAGAATGCACGTCCAACATGCAGCTTACATTTCTGAGAGAGGTTCCACCCTTTTGACTCTTGTATGCTTTCTTGTCACATAAAGCTGACAGTTTGATCTGCAGGACTTTCTTCATCCATATGCTAATTTGGGAATGATGTGTCTGGATTATAATACCTAGCTCTTACTTAGCACTTTTCATCCATAGATTGCCAAGTGCTTTACAAAGGCAGTCGGTATCATTATGTGCACTGTTTCCTTAAATCTGTAGTAGAAAGCCAACTGGAGGTGCCTACGGAAGGTTCTATGCAGAAGCTCGCCAGTGAAGCAGAGAGAGACAGAATAGCTTTCGGAATAACACCGTTCTCCTTATTGTAATGAAGCTTTTGTTCAATGTTAGAAGAAAGTGACTCTTTGTGATAATTGATCTTTGTCACATGATACAAATTAGATCAGATTTAATCCTAATTATCTGAATTTTTACAATTAGTTGTATACAAGGATTCTAGGAGAGAAACAGTGGTGAATGGTTAATATTTTCCAAACGAGTGAAACAAATCTGTTTCAGAATTGCAGATCAGTTATAGATCAAACTGATCATACAGCTGAAGTGTCTTAAACCAATATGTTGAAGAGTCTTCATCTTTTTATTAAAAAAAGTAATATGGCAGTATGCCAATATTACCATGCACATTTCTTCCTCCATCTCTGTACAATAACAGTATATCTTTGGCCATCGTTTTTCCCTCCTGACTTGTCACCATTATCTGTAATTTTGATTAAGTTATGCTAACAATGCTTACTTCACTCTAGCTTGCATTGCCAGTCAGCACACTCCTAGAGAAAATGAAATATCTCATACAAATCTTCTGTACATGATTTTTGAATTAAAATAGCTAAGACGTGTTTTAACAGCAACTGAAGTATCACATTCAAATTTGCCAAGCCACTCCTGTCTTTGCCAGATATTTTATATTATGCAGTGTGTTCTCATTTTGGCAGTAGGTTTCATTGCATATATTTTTGCAATGAGAATTATCACACTTTATTTTTAATCTTACAGAATATTTTTTTACTAAAGATAGACCTACAGCTAATTGTAAAATGATGTTTTGCATTATTCACATTTTCCACTCAGCATGATGATTTTTAATGCAGCAGTAGTAACTGTTCAGATAATTCTTTATGATGTTATATATAAAAAGAAAGCACACCTAGAAATTATATAAAATTTGCAGTGTCCATTTATCCCAATGATGGTTATCCAGAGAAAGAGCAAGTGAATGTGAGAGTGATTCTGTAATCCAGTGGTGAGGGCACCCTGCTGGGAGGTAGGAGACCCTGGAGTCCAATCCCCCTGCTCCAACCACTTTTCTATTATTTGTCCACAGTGGAACAGCTTCAGTAGGAGTGAATGAGGGAACCCCATATCAGAGTATGCCATAGTTCAGTGGTTAGAACACTCTCCTGACAGGTATCACACCCCTGTTCACATCTCTGCTTTCCTCTGGCAGAGACTGGGGAATTGAGCCACAGTGTCTCACATCCCAGGCAAGAAATCTAACCACTGGGCTAAAAGTGATAAGGTGGGCACACAGCAGGGCCGCCCAGAGGATTCAGAGGTCCTGGGGCAAAGCAATTTTGGGGGCCCCTTCCATAAAAAAAAGTTGCAATACTATAGAATACTTTATTCTCGTGGGGGCCCCTGCGGGGCCTGGAGCAAATTGCCCCACTTTCTCCCACCCCCCCGGGCGGCCCTGGCACACAGCCCATTTCCTCCTCTGGCTGGATTCTGAATGGGACCTGATCTGATAGGTGACCTCTGAGCATGCCTAACTGGCTCAGGTCCTGCTTGTGCCTTAGGGAGCCAAATGCTTATCTTCCCTGGTTTGTGAATCACTGTTGGTTTCAGGTGAGAGAGATTCGTCCAGATGCCCAGGGAGATGCAGCAGTGTGCACACCCAGAAGCTGAAACATAGGCGCCTAGGGAACTTTTACTTTGGTAACTTGGGCACCAAGTGAATTTAGGTGCCTTTGTGAATCAGGACATAATACTGGAAAGGATTAATAATTTAGAATAGCATTTTATCTTGATAGTTGATGAAGCATTAATGTTGTAAAGACTTTTTTTATTTTTTACAAAAAATGTTTGAGGTCACAAGGTGTATTGGTTTTACTGATCCTTGGATGGGGAAAATGTGGGAGTTCCTCAATTAAATAACATTAATATGAATGCTGGAAACATCTGAAGTGTTTTCCCACTCCCCACAAGTTATAAACTTAAGTTTTTATATTAGCATCTCAGTCAACTGAATGGAGGTTTTAAAAATGCATTTCAAATGACATTTTTAGGTTATCTAGGGAGTAGGGAGCCTTGGATTATAAGCGACTATAATTGGTAATGACCTCACTGCATATTAAGCAGTGGGGGGCTGTTGTCTGGCTTGTTGGAAAATGTGTGCACCCCTTTAAGGGCTAGAGAGCCAGGGAGTGACTTTCTGCTGCAGTTGGAGACCAGGTCAGCGTGGGGACACTAGGTGATCGGAAAAGGAGGGACTATATAGGTCCATGCTGGTTCAGGAAAAGCCAAGCCCTCTTTTACCTGGACTAGGTGAAACAGCTCCCCCCCATAGAATTGGTGAAATACCAGGTTTTGTCCCCACATTGGGTTGGGGGGGCTTAGCTGAGGCGAACGTAAAACAGGAGTTAGGCTATGATGTTACAGCTCATTTTGCAAATACTCTGTACAGAAGGGATACGGTGACCAGATAAAATGGACTGGTAAAGGATTTAAAGGAAATACTCTTTAAAAGAGCATAAATGGGGGTTTCAAGGCTCCTATGACTAGTACGGGAGGGAGCCAATACCCCCTCCTGTATAGCCCCCCATTAATCTTCATTTGAGTAGGGGGGCTGGTCAGGTCCCAGCAGTGGTTTGGCTGGGGACCTGGATGGATAAGGAGGAGGGGCTGACAGAAGCCCCCCTCAGATATATATTGAAATGATTATAGACTTACCTGCACTGCACACTTTTATCTGCCAGTTACTCCCAGACATTTAAGAATAAAGTTGCCATCTAATTAAACTAAATCCAGCTTCTCCTGTCCTTTTTCCAACATAGCTGGACAATGGAGCAGTAATTACCCAGTATTATGATAAGTAGCACACAACTTGCTTATGGCTGGAGGCCTTTTTGACACACATTTTATAGATATTGTTTTGAATGAGACAACTGCGGAACATTTCAGTAGAAACGTTACAAAACAGAATTCTTGAATTTTCTCTCATTGATTAGTATAAAACTCTTCAAAATGACGTGTTGGAAATTTAATGGAATATGTTCAGGATGGATTAAAAGGAATCATTTATACATTTTTATCAGGGCTGTCTGAATACTAACACGGGCAGAAAGCACATCAAAGAGAGCAATCAAATTTCTAAAATGCAATGAGGGCTCAGTCTTGCAAGGGTATTAAGTGCCCTCAACTTGATCTAACTTCATTGGTGTTGTGGGCATTCAGCATCTTATGGAGATGTTCAACACCATGAGAACCAAGTCCATACTCTTCACAATCCTTCTGAATATAGATTGTATCCTGGCAGGGAAGTGCTGGGGAAGAAATCTTCCATTCGTGGTTTCAAGAGTTCCCTAAGCTCTTCTGGCTTCAAGGGGTTGAACAATGAACAGTCAGTGGCTCTGCATAGTGACAAATCCATCCAATCTAGCCCTGCCATGCCACCGTATGACACCATGCGGGAAGCTCCAAGAACTGCACAGAGAATAGAATGTATACATCTCCTGTGCAAGCTCTTGAAATCCTGTTCATCTCTTGCTCTTCATCATTGCATAGAACAGTGCCACCAAACCTGCAATCCCTGAGACCCTTAAACTTTTAACTGGTTACATCTGAATGCAACAACTGCATAGTACATATATAATACGTTTTTACTTTGTGTGCATAAATATGCATACACCTACAGCCTTTATATTTTGGCTTATTCTGCTTTTATTTATTTATTTTTGTGTTAACATCACATCTGAACCTATATGGGAAACATTTCACCAGCAATGGTGGCTCTGCAGTTTTCTTTTGATGGGACTTCGACACTGCTGCTGACTTAATGTCACATGACAACTACTTCTTTGATTCAGTTAATGTTTCCCTTATTTTATACTGTCCTTTCCTCTACTCTGTTCGCTAATTACAATGTGATTTCTTTGATTGCTTGTTGAGATGGCAAAAATGCTGTGCCTGTATTTTTACTATTCTGCTACTGCTGAGATTCTTATTGCTGACTCTTGGGGGCAATGAGATCCATGAACTGTACTAGTTTTCTTGCATACTTAGCTGCTATTGCAATCTTCTGTAATTATGATTTAATTAACTTTTGAGTATTGCACAAATGTAAAAAAGTGTCAAAACAAGATAGCTGTTGTAATTCTCAAATCGATGAACATAACATAAAATCCCAAGAAGTAATGCAGGTACTGAATAGTCCAGTGAGATTGAATGGTCTATATAATATAAGAGAAATCAGATGTGTGCAGTAGAGGGGAGTTTGATGGTCTGTGGTTAATCGACTTTTGTTTTGGTAACTTGTGGCCTAGAGCCTTGGCTAGATGTTCCTTTTACTCTTTTTTTTATAAATAGCAGTAATAACATTTTGAAATATGTTTTGCTTTTTCTACTGTGTTTTCTTTTCTACTCAACAGCTGGCTGACTGAATATTAAGTGTTATTGGCCAAGAACGTCTTATTGTGCAAAAATATTATTGTACACCTGTACACATGTGTAATAAATATACATATCCTTGTGGGTATGTATGCAAACACACTCTATACATATTAAATCTGCAGTAAATATCTGTCTGTATCCACATACCCATATGAATATATATCATACTAGTTAACATTTAATCAATTTGTTTTGTTTTTGTAGTCGATGGCTGTATACACAGAGCTGCTGGGCCCTGCCTAGTTGCTGAATGTCGCAACTTGTGTGGCTGTGAGACTGGACAAGCTAAAATTACTTGTGGATATGACCTGCCTGCCAAATGTAAGTCAACTTCTTCACGCACTTTTTGTTTTAAATCAGACAAACTTTTCACATGCTTTCCCCCACCCCAGAAGTCTAATTCAACTAGGTATTCATTTAGAAAATTAGCAGTGATTTCATTAAGCATGTTTTGTGACAATCTCTTCCTCTCCCATCCTTTCAACAATTTAAACTTTTAAAAATAATTATTTCAGGTGTACTACGTAGTGGAAATACAAACACAATGCATGTTTTATCTTACATTTTTTACAGGGTATAGTGTACTGTTTTTTATATATATATATATATTTATATAATAGGTAGTCTGAGGATCTGAAATAACTTAGACTAGGAACAAAGTGTGCATTATCATATTTAAGTTCCATGGAGACAGTTTTTGGAAATGATGCCGATTTCATATTCGTCACGCAGATTTCTTGATTGTGAATACATTGAGAGCTGAGGAGATCAAAGTGATGTATTGTGTTTTCAGCTGCTGTGTAGAGGTTGATTGGCAATTACTGTGAAGGCATCTGTCACACTTTAGCTTTCAGTGGAATGCAGTTTTCAGTGCTGGAATGTTTTTGCACTTTGAATGTGGGATTGTTAAAATTCCCATTCTGTTTAAAAAGGTAGAAGGTTATTTGATTGACCTTGTTGCGTAGAAGTTGAGCCAAACCTGGAAAAATAAACATCAGGGTATTAATGGTGTGTTATGATAAGTGTCAATATTATTTAAGATCCTATAAAATGTATCAATGCAGGAAGTATTATTGATTTGGGATCTTACAGAGATGTGTATTAAGAGAGGTGCTTATATGTGAATTTCAAGAAAGCACCATGAGGATCTTCTCGTGACACCTCAGGTTCTCAGTTACGCACACAGTCTAGTGCGAGGAGCGTGCTTTAGCGAAATGTATTCAGATTTTCTCTTTGATTTTGCCATAGGCTGTTTTCCTGTAAAATCCAATTCATGTTGCAGTTATTAAGACTTGACATAGTGTTTTCATGGTCCTGCTGGGGTACGTTAGACAAAAATGAAAATTTTGGTCCTGGTTGTTTTGTGATAGTCTCTGCTAAAATGGAATTACCTAATTAAAACAAAAAACAAAACAAAAACACAACACTACACACATGCCAACTTAGTCGTTATTTAAGTGACAGAGATAACTATAAAATAGAAACCTTTAAGGTTTACAGCCAGATTTTGCCATCTGTAATTCATGAATTATGAAAGGGGTGAATTCCACTGCGTGGAAAGTCCTGAGCGATACCCATGGGGCATAGTTGTGTGCGGTTGTATTTGGCCAAAAATACTGGGAAGGTTTGTATAAAAAGAGAGTCAGTTACAGATGTTACCTGTCCAGAAGCAATCAATTAACACTTCAAAATGGTCAACTTAAGTTAATTGTTCCAGAATTAGAAGTAGTGGCAAGACTGTTTTAGGTCAACTTTTCATAATATATCCACTATAAAGCCCTTAACCTCTTTCTAACCCTTTCTCTGCCCCATCCCCATTGAAATAAGATGATTTTATATAACATTACTACCAGCGCTCATGCTGGGGTTTCACTAAATGCTACCCACACCCCTCAACGGGTAGGGGAACTTGATGATAGGGCCGGCAGTGAAAGGGACAGCCCCAGCAACAAGGGAGGGAGACACTTGCTGAGGGACACCAGGTAGCTCCTTAGCCCCTGGAAATCTCTGGCACTCACTGGCCAGCATTCTCCAGCTCACAGGATTTAACTTAGGGCAGGGGCCATGTGCAGCCTCTTTCAGCTCTGTTCCAGCAACCCACCTGGCCCACCTGAACTATGGGTCAGGAAGGAATTTTTTCTCCCATGGCCAACTGGCAGAGGACAGGGAAGTTTTTTTGCCTTCCTCACAGCACCTGCAAGCCACAGTGGCTTAAGTAGGAATGCATTTAGTACCTAGCTGAGGTACTTGGTTGAGCTGTTAATTCATCACAACTCGAGGCTGGTTTCCAGTGTGGTTAAAAGCATAAAATGAACGGTTCCCAGAGGTAAATGACCTGGGATTTTGGCGATGGACCTTAAGCTCATGGGATAGGTTTAGACTTTATGGACCTTAGAGGCTGAGGTCCCCACCCTTCTGCACCCTAGGTCCCCCTCACAATGGGGATTTGTGTGGTAAGATTCAGAGCGAGCTGAGTCCTAGGGGCTAGGCTAAGGAGAGCCTACCTGGAGTTACAGATTATATGGTGGAAGCCCTGTAACCTCTATGCTGGAATCAACTAAATGCCTGGTATGAGTGTACGGGTGATGGGCGGGTAGTGCTCCTCCCCTGTGTTTATGTTGTGGCCTGCTGCTTAAAATCCATCCAAGTGCCTGTCCTTGTTTCCTTGCTGTGTCTGCATCAATGAAGATACACCCAAAAATCTTCATAGTTGTGTTTGCTTTAGATGCCAGAATTTGGATGCTTATTCAGACTGTTTCAACATCTTAAATCTTATGAGAACAGGTTTCCACTGAATTTTGGCACTTTGGGAACTGGGAAGAGCAGAGGCCCAGAAACATTAAAACACATTCAAACCTTTAAAAATAGTTTGGTTTGGTGCTAGATCTGGAAATGGGTAACGTTTTAGATTAATTTTACATTTCCTTAATTGGTTTGCTCATGTTTAATTTTGATATTTATTTTTTTCTCATTAAAATACATGGGAGGGATGAGACATAAAACTTACTCACCACTGTGTGCATAATTCCTTTCATATATTTTAATGAGAACAATTCAATATAAAAGTCAAAGCAACAAACACTACTGGAAAGTTTTACAACAATTGATGGATTTTAATTCAGACCCCTTAGTTTTTGTGGAAGGAAGTCCTACTTGAGACGTATAGTTTTTTTATTTTAGGAGTGGTTAAAAATCACATACCTACTATGACACCTATAGCAATGTAGACAGAAAAGTACCAGTAAGTGTTCCACTTAATCACCTGTTGCTGGAATAGCAAACTGTCCAGAAATTGAAATGTCAGAAAATGAGAGTTCTGCAACTGTATTTTTTACTTGCTCAAATAGCAACATGTCATGTGGAAAATATGCACCCAGTGACAAACAGACAGATCAGCAAGAAAACAAGGTATACAACATATGTGCAGAAGGGCAAAATTAGATTTTCTTGGGTTCTCTTAGATTTTCATTGAAATATGTTTTGACCAAGTGTCATTTAACATTGTTCTTTGAGAAGCTATTTGTTAAAGGTTAATTTGTTACTTAAACATTGTAAAACATCCATTTGAGAATTGTTAACTATTCAGGACTGTGTTTTCGTGGAGACAGAAGCCAGAGAGCCATTGCATATTGTTAAGTCAATTTATGTCAGCTTTTAAATAACAGTATGACAATTTGATATTGGAAACTATTTCCTATTATCCTTTGTGTCAGGAACTATACCAAACAGGAGCCCTAAAGTCAGTCATCCAGTTACACAGTGATGGTATTATTGTTATGCATCAGCAATTTGTTTGGAAGATATTACTATATGAATTATAACTTGCCTTGGCAGTATTACCATGGCTTTTGGTGTTTTTTAAATACTAACTATATTAAGTTATTAATAATTCACATGTTTTTAATCATTTCTTTGTCGCTTTGCTCCCTTACAGTACTTGGCTGAGTGATAGTCCTAAATACATTTTTTCAGTGTTCAGTACCATATTTTTCAACATGGATGTTACTATTATTCATTGATGCAACAGCACCCCAGACTGTTCTAGACATGTTACCTGCCCCAGTCTCTGGCCCTGTTACAGGGTGCTCTTCTCACTTCTGGGTGATGCCTACTTCTGGCGATTGGTCCGCCTGGTTCAGCACCCCTTTTCTCCTCTTCCACTGAATCTGCTCTCCTCCCACTCACGGAGTCGCAGGATGGCTGCTTCATGACTCGGCCCTCTGGTCAGGTCATACTGTGATTTCCCCTTCCGGGGGAGTCTCATAAAATCCTTCTCAACTGGCAGTGTCAGGTCGTTCTCACACCCACTGCCCTGCTTAAGTCGCTCCTGTAGTGACTTAGGCAAATCTTCCTGTTCACTGCCCTTAGCAGTACCACTCTGCAGTGGACGGTAGAAGAACCAAGGCCTGCCCTCTCTACTGGATTCCAGGGCCCTACAGTGAGCAGTTAAGGTCTGCAGCTACATCCTCCTTACTGCTCTTGCCCCTGAACTAGTTCCTGTCGTGCTTCTCCCAGCTTTTCATTCTCCGCCCCTCTCTCTTAGGTCTACTAGGTAATGCTTTCCTCCTAGGTTTCGATCCCTTTCCTATCTCCCCTTCCTTCTTCCTTATCTCAAGGAGAGAGACTACAGGCTTCCTCTACACTGTTGCCAACCTCCTGGCTCTATAGAAGCACTGCCTGTTCCTTCACAGGTGAGCTTCCTCCTAGTTAGTGTCCTTCACACAGCCTAAATCTCCCATTTGCAGTTTAATTGGCTGATTGGGCTCACCTGGCCTAATTCAACTCTTTCAGAGCCCGTGTGGGGAGTACAGCCCATCACGGCCCTGATCCTGAAAAGGCAGACATCTTTAACTGAGAGTAGTCCCGTAGAAGTCAGTAGTTATAGAGGCACAGCATTCTGCCTGTGTACCACATGCTGTGGGATTGGGCCTAGAGTGAAAACTCAATGTTTTAGAAGATTTAGCATTAAAAAATTATGATGAATATTGCTTTGCTAAATAGGGAACTTTGAAAAACACTTCCTGGAGATAATTTGACATTTGAAAGAGCGTGTGCTTTGTTATCAAATTTGTAGCTGTTAAATAGAAGGGTGTGATAAACTATACAGAAAATAATGGATACATTTGAAATCTATTTCATTATGTATTGTATTATTACTTCATGTTTTGCCAAGTTTGTTTATCTTAAATAAGACAGTGTCTGGTAAATTTTTCTTCATGTAATGAGAAGGGAAAAGTAACATTTTTGAATGAGAGATACCAAGATTTGTAGTTTAGACTGGAGTCTTCTTTTTTGTATGGTTAGAATATTGCAACTACTGTTTGAGAACATTAGGGTCAGAAAGCACCATATGAAATACATAACATGCAGGTAAAATATTGCATCCAAGTGATTTCATATGAAGTAATGGAAAGTTCCCTCCTCTCTCTTCCTCCTCAAGTAGTCGTAATGTTGCACAAATTAAGGTGAACATACTTGTATTCTGGTAATGTTGGTTAAGAACACATTACAGAAAGCCACACAATATAGCAGAACAGCCTACATTAAGGTAGAGCTGAAATCATTTTCTACTTACCAGGCTAATTTAACAGTCAGTATACTTAGAGTAGAAGTTAGAAGCCAGATGGTGATTATACTATGCTGCAGAAGCCCACACAAGGCTACCCACACTCCATCAAATTCCAACCAAGTTAGCTACTGAATTCACATTTAGCTTTGTGTCATCTATTGTTACTTAACAAACACTTCTTTAGAGATTTTAAAAACACAAAGAATGTTTCATAGACTCATAGACTTATAGACTTTAAGGTCAGAAGGGACCATTATGATCATCTGGTCTGACCCCCTGCATGCTGCAGGCCATAAAACCGTCCCTACCCCTTCCCTGGACTCTGCTGTTGAAGTCCCCAATCCTGTTTTAGGTGACTTCAATCGGCAGAAACCCTCCTGCTAGAGATCCCTGCCCCATGCTGCGGAGGAAGGCGAAAAACCTCCAGAGGCTCAGCCAATCTGCCCTGGAGGAAAATTCCTTCCCGACCCCAAATATGGCGATCAGTAAGACCCCGAGCATATAGGCAAGAGTCTCCAGCCTGAACACTGTCAGCCATTATACAATTTACCTACCATTTCTTGGTTTTCCTTGACTACTATGTTTTACCATTAAACCATTCCCTCCATAAATTTATCTAACTTAATCTTAAAACCAGACAGGTCCGTCGCCCCCACCGTTTCCCTCGGAAGGCCGTTCCAATATTTCACCCCTCTGACGGTCAGAAACCTTCGTCTAATTTCAAACCTGAACCTCCCCACGGCCAGTTTATATCCATTCGTTCTCGTATCCACATTAGTACTAAGCTGGAATAATTCTTCTCCCTCCCTCGTATTAATCCCTCTAATATATTTAAAGATAGCAATCATATCCCCCCTCAGCCTTCGCTTTGTCAGACTAAACAACCCAAGCTCCTCTAGTCTCTTTTCATACGACAGGTTTTCCATTCCTCTGATCATCCTAGTGGCCCTTCTCTGCACCCGTTCCAGTTTGAGTTCATCTTTTTTAAACATGGGAGACCAGAACTGCACACAGTACTCCAAGTGAGGTCTCACCAGCGCCTTGTACAACGGAAGCAGGACCTCCTTATCCCTACTAGATATACCTCGCCTAATGCATCCCAAGACAGCATTGGCTTTTTTCACCGCCACGTCGCATTGTCGACTCATAGTCATCCTGCGGTCTACTAGGACCCCTAGGTCCTTCTCCTCTTCCATTACTTCTAACCAATGCGTCCCCATCTTGTAACTAAAATTTTTATTAGTCATCCCCAAATGCATCACCTTACACTTTTTACTATTAAATTTCATCCTATTCCTGATACTCCAATTCACAAGCTCGTTCAAGTCTCCCTGCAGGATATCCCTATCCTCCTCCGAATTTACAACGCCTCCCACCTTCGTATCATCCGCAAACTTTATCAGCCCACTCCTGCAATCGGTTCCGAGGTCAGTTATAAATAGATTAAATAAAATGGGTCCCAAAACCGAACCTTGAGGCACTCCACTAGTAACCTCCCTCCAACCCGACAGTTCACCCTTTAATACGACCCGCTGCATTCTCCCCATTAACCAATTCCTTATCCACCTCTGGATTTTCATATCGATCCCCATGTTTTTCAGTTTAACCAATAATTCCTCATGGGGTACAGTATCAAACGCTTTACTGAAATCCAGGTATATTAGGTCCACCGCATTTCCCTTATCTAATAAATCCGTTACTTTCTCAAAGAAGGAGATCAGATTCGTTTGGCACGATCTGCCCTTCGTAAAACCATGTTGTAATTTATCGCAATTGCCACTAACTTCCAGGTCCTCAACTAGTTTCTCTTTCAGAATTTTCTCTAACACCTTGCACACTACAGATGTTAAACTAACAGGCCTGTAGTTACCCGGATCACTTTTTTTCCCTTTCTTGAAAATAGGAACCACATTAGCTATTCTCCAGTCTAACGGGACCACCCCCGAGTTTACAGATTCATTAAATATTATCGCTAATGGGCCTGCTATTTCCCGCGCCAATTCCTTCAATATTCTCGGATGAAGATCGTCCGGTCCTCCCGACTTAGCCCCATTAAGGCATTCAAGTTTTGTTTCTACCTCGGATACGGTAATCCCCCATCCTGAATGCCCCTCTGTAGTGGTGCTAGTATCCCTAATACCTTCATTGGCCTCATTAAACACCGATGCAAAATATTCATTGAGATATTGCGCCATGCCTAGATTGTCTTTAATCTCCTCTCCGGCAATAGTCTTCAGCGGTCCCACTTCTTCTTTCTTTGCTTTCTTCCTATTTATATGGCTGTAAAACCTCTTACTATTGCTTTTAATTCCCCTCGCTAGGTCCAACTCTACACGGCCTTTGGCCTTTCTCACTCTATCTCTACATTCTCTGACTTCGCTAAGGTAAGTTTCTTTACTAATCCCTCCCCTCTTCCACTCTTTGTACGCTTTCTGTTTTTTCCTAATCGCCCCTTTGAGTCGGTCGCTCATCCAGCTCGGTCTAAATCTCCTGCTTTGTAATCTTTTTCCCTTTTTTGGAATGCAGGCCTCCGACAGCTCATGCATCTTTAACTTGAAGTAATCCCAGGCTTCTTCTGCCTTTAGATCCATTAATACGTTTGCCCAATCCACTTCCCTTACCAGTCCCCTTAATTTGTTAAAAGTGGCCTTTTTAAAATTATAAACCCTAGTCTTTGACTTAATTCTGTTACTCCTCCCATGTATTTTAAACCGAATTAGCTCATGATCACTGGAGCCCAAATTGTCCCCCACTACCACTTCCTCAACGAGGTCCTCACTACTTACCAGAATCAAATCTAAAATGGCCTCCCCCCTCGTCGGTTCAGCTACCACTTGATGAAGGAATTGATCAGCAAGCACATCTAGGAACATCTGAGCCCTATTATTACTACTAGCGTTTGTGCCCCAATCTATATCTGGGAAGTTAAAGTCCCCCATAATTACACAGTTTCTATTAGTAATTACTTCTCTAAACACATTAAATAGTTCCTTATCCATATCCTGGGTCGATCCCGGCGGTCTATAGCACACTCCGAGCACTATCCCCGGAGAGGCTCTAGTAGTCCTATTACCCAGTGTGAGTATTGCCCAGACGGACTCTGTGTTATCTAATCCATCAACTATTATTTCTTTACAGCTTATTTCACTATTGACATACAATGCCACCCCCCCACCTTTACCTTTGTTCCGGTCTTTCCTAAACAGCGCATACCCCTCCATACCTGCGTTCCAGTCGTGACTGCCATTCCACCACGTTTCTGTTATTCCTACGATATCTGGTTTCAGCTCTTGGACCAAGAGCTCCAATTCCTCCATTTTATTACCTAGGCTTCTGGCATTGGTGTATAAACACCCTAATGTATGTCGTTTAGCCTGTCTCCCATTCGTAGCACTATAAGTTGCGGGCCTCCTTGCGTCCGTCCCCCCTGTCCTTCCTATGTCCAATCTCATCTCCCCGGCTATGTCTCCTCTCATTTTACTCACCTTTTCCATACTGGAATCTGGCGTGGAGATTAACTGTGCATCTCCCAACCTTCTCCCCAAACTTCCTAGTTTAAAGCTCTTTTGATAAGATGAGCCAGCCTCCCTCCCAGAAGTCTATTTCCTTCCCTACTCAGGTGAAGCCCATCCCGCGAGAACAGGTGTCTGTCCCCGAAAGCCTCCCAGTGGCCATACATCCCAAAGCCCTCCTTATAGCACCACTCTCTTAGCCAACTATTTATTCTCACAATCCTATCAGCCCTTTGCTGCCCTTCCCTCGGAACGGGCAGAATCCCACTAAAGATAATCTGAGCCTCTATCTCCTTGAGCGTCTTCCCCAGCCTAGCATAATCTCCCTTGATTCTCTCTAACGAGAACCTAGCCGTGTCATTCGTTCCTACATGAAGGATTATCAAGGGGTTCTTACCTGCTCCTTTTAGGATCCTTTGCAACCGCAGGTCCACATCGCGTATCTTTGCGCCCGGTAGACAGCACACCCTTCTGTTCTCCGGGTCCGCCCTGGTCACAGGCCTGTCCAATCTCCTCAGTAAAGAGTCTCCAATTACATACACCTGCCTTCGCCTGGCAACAGTGCGATCTAGTAATCTAGTCTCTAGTCCCTCTAGTCCTGACCTGTGCCTGTTCCTATCTTCCGTTATGCTCCCCCTTATGCCTTCCTGATTCCTCCCGGGGCCCAGAATTGGTGCTGTCTCCATCAACTCCTCCCCTCTCTCTCTCGGACTAGCTGCTCTTCTCTTCTTCCTCACTCTCCCACCTTCAGCCGCCACCTGCTGCCCCTCCACCTCGTTATCCAACACTCGAACCTATTCCTGAGTTCTATTCCCCCCTCGCTGGCCCTTCTTTTCCTTGGCCTGCTTCTCACAGTCACATGCTTCCACCTCCCATGTTCTCCCCCTTCCATTCCCCTCTCACCGTCCTCTGCCTCTACCTGCGCTGCAGGACACTCTCCTTCAGCCCCTCCTTGCCTGTCCTCCATCAGCTGCTCAAACCCCCGCCTAAACTCCACCAGGGTATCTACCTGCATCTCTAGCCCCTTAATCTTTTCCTCCAGTAACACTATCAGGCGACACTTCATACACACATACCTGTGTTCCAGCTCCCCTGCTAGGACCATATACATACCACAGCTTCCACATGCCACCATCTGCATTCTGTCTGCTCCTGCTGCTTGGCTCATGCCTGCTGCACTCCCTGCCCACAGCACCTGTGGACTCAGAGCACACACTACACCGTGCCCTCCTGCCTCCCCCTGCAAACTCCCCTGTTAGCCGCCCTGTTGGCTGCCGCTGCTCGCAGCTGTACCGCTGCCTGGCTGGGCGGCCGCTTTTATGGGCCCCTTGATCAGCCAAGCCCCGCCCCCTGCTCAGGCCTCGGCGTCCGTCCCAGCACCCAGCCCCTGCCGGCCCCTACAAACAAAAACAAACAAACACACAAGAACACCCAGGAACACCCAGGACAGATGCAAATACAGGTACCTTCTCCTCCAATGAGAACTCCCTCTCAAACTCCCCTGTTAGCCGCCCTGTTGGCTGCCGCTGTCTCAGGCTGATAGTTAACGTCTATACTTCATATGTTTATCCCTTTGAAAAGAAAAGTTCCCTCTAAGTATTGCACAACTGGTCTTAAAACACTGAGTAGTGTATTGATGTGTTCATACGCTAAATAACACACGAACAGTATCTATTTAAAAGATATGCAAACTCTTGTTTTGTGTCTCATTTGATTAATAGTCCCTGCCGGCTCTTCTGGCAGAAAATGGACTGAGATGTGAGTTCAGTTTGTAGCCAGAGCCGAGGGTGTGTAACAGCCTCAAGGGCTGTTATCTGCTTGTAGAATTTATCATGGGGGGAAGGCAGGACTATTACAACACATTTAAAATATTAGGGCCTGACTCTACAAGGCATTTAATGCCCTTGATTCCTACTGAAGTCACACTGACAAAATGCTATCGATATTATGGGCACTTAGGGCTTCCTACTCCCACAGAGTGCTAAGGAAGGTCCTATATTATTGCTAATATTTTTTTAATGACCAAATCTTCTAAGTTCTAATAATAAAAATAGAAACCCAGAAAAAAAAATATTTTGTGGTTTCTAACATGAGACAAGACATTCAGTGGCAAATGAAATCTTACAGGCTAGCTTTCATTGTAAATTCTGTATTTTAACTAAGTACTAGATTCTTTTCATGTGATTTTTATATTATATATATTTTACACTGAGCAGGAACGTATTGTATTTGTAGATTTCATTTCAGTGACTCATTTTGATATAAAGACTTGAAAGCAAAAAGACATCCCTATTCAAATTAAATGTACTGCTAGACATGTAGTACTGCTAATATATTTTCATATTGTTAATAAAGCTGTAATATTTAGAATAAATTTCCTTGCTCACTGTTTATATTTAGTACAGTTCTTTAGGAAATGCCATATATAGCATTATATTTTTGATCAATCCAAAACAGCAATGTAGATCAATCTGGAGTAATAATGTTAATGTGGTCTCTAAGGCAAATCCTGCTGTGAAATAAGTAGTTAGTAGTGACACTAGCATTAGCCGCAGTGGGAGTAATCAGCCTCTGGATTTGTTTAATCAAAGTTATCTGGAGATTTAAGTGTGCCATTACTATGTAGGCATAATAATTTTCTGTATTTAAAAGATGAACATTTGAGGGGGACCAGTGTAAGGTAAGACCATAAAATAGTAGATTTAAATCTGTGCATATTTGCTTTGAAATCACTTACAGAATTAGAATTAAAAGGTTAATTACACAGATTTGCAGTGGTGGAGCTGCAGTACAGTACTTCCAAACTGGTCTACAGGAAAATGTAATTTTTGCGCACACACATACTATGCAAGCTACTGGAATCGAGCAAAAAAACTCCCATTTGTCTAAAATGAATTTATATTCACTAGTCTTTAAGCTTTGTTGATTCAAAAATACTTGTTTTAATCATTTCACGTGATTTTTCTATTCATAGTGTGAACATGCCACAAAGAAACTATTGTCAATATGGCTGAGTAGGGGTGCAGAACCCCTCATGTGTGCCTGCTGTTGGCTGGGTGTGGTGCTGCAATTTTCTATTTCTCCTGGTGCCCCCTATAGGTTGTTGTTCAGTCCTCGGGCTAAGTCACACAGTCAACGGTGGATCAACCCCTTCTGGGGTAACAATGGTCCAACAGGGCCAATCGCTGTGCCCTTTGTAGTCTTTCGCCCTATCTCTGGGCTCAGTTCTCAGCCCCTTCTGGGCTAGGTTCAAGTCTGTCCCTGCCCTGTTATAGAGCTTTCTCCCTTGAGACTCTGTAATTCACTGGTTCTCACTGCTTCAGCTCTCCAGACAGGTCATCTCTTTAGTTCAGTCCCCCTCCAGGGTAACAAAGTCCAACAAATGGGTGACCCTCTCCTTGGTCTTCAGCCCCATCTCTTGGTCTGTTTAAACTCCAGTCCCTTTCTTGGGCTTTTAGTATAGAACCTTATCCCCTTCTTGGGGCTTAGACCACTTCCCCAGTGGCCGGTGGGGGGAACCAGGCCCACCCACTACTCTGGGTCCCAACCCAGGGACCCTACAAACAGCAGTCATGCACTGCTCCCTTTAACTCCATCAATTAGTTGCTACTGTATTCCCTAAAAAACCAACAAGGAGTCTGGTGGCACCTTAAAGACTAACAGATTTATTTGGGCATAAGCTTTTGTGGGTAAAAACCTCATACTGTATTCCCTGGGATTCTTCCCACTGGGTCTCTTTCCTGTCCCCTAGTACATTAGATCCACGCTCTCCGTGCAGAAAGCAAAATGCAGCTCAACTTCTGGTTATCGCTCAGGCTCGTGTGGCTGAAGTGGAGCACCCTTCTGATCCCAGCCAGGAACTAGCTTCCTCAGGCCCTGTAGCTCCTTTTAACTGTGCCTGCTAGGCTCTGATTGGCTTCCTCCCTGCAGCCTTTCTAGGCAAGTCTGGAGGCCCCACCTTTGCTACTCTCTTCCTGGTACAAGGTATGGTAGGGACCGCAAGACCTCCAGCAGAGGGGGACCTCAAAAGGCCTGGTACCACCCTGTCACAATGGTATTAACTGCACACACATGGCACAGTCATTGCAAGATTATTCAGTTTGTTATATTTCAATAATGTGGCCTCCCTGCAAAACTGAATTGAAAGCATTCCCATTACGTAAATGTGGCCAAGGGATATATAACTGTTAGATGAAGAGTAACTTGGCAGCCGACACCCTTTTTGGTCCTGGACGGTCATTCTGTTGCCATGATGGTTTTTCAATATGTAAGTGAAATGCAGCTGTGCCACTGGTCAGGCAACTGTGGTATTTGATTGACATGTGATGTAATATGCTTTAAAGGCGCTGCTAATAAGCCTAGGAATACGTCGTTATTGTAATTAAGAGTTTATAAAAGTTATAACTGCCTTCCGGTGAAGGATCTTTGTATACTCTGTTTAGCCAAGGAACCTCAACTTAGTAGCGGCATCTTGTTGCCAGAGCTTTCACACTATTTATAGAAAAATTGATTTAGCCAAAAGAAGGTCAAGAAGTGTGTTCACCGAGACAATGCTGAGCTTTAAGGTTTGAACTAAGAAGGCCCTCCTAACTCCAGTTCTTTGTTATAACCAACATATTACAATATGTGCTGCCAACATTTCTTTATATCTTTCAGAACTATGTCGCTACTTAAATGTTTAATTTAAAAAAAAAAGAAACAAAAAATTAGAAAAACTTCTCCTAGCATGACAATTTTTATATTCAGATTTTTCATATGAAAGGAATTATAATAGTTTACTGTTTACAAAACCAGTGAAAATATGAGTGTGTTTTCTCATTGATTTAAGGGTAGCTTTCAAAGCTGTTTTATAAACCCAATTTATGTCTTTTATAGTCCTGTTTGAAAATAATTGTAATACAATCTTTATTGTGTTTTAATATGGTCTAATTGGCTGCAATTATCTTAATGACTTATTGTACCCAATCACTAGCAAGTGAGTACACCACATATATTGTTAATGTGCTGGAAAGGGAGATATTGATGATGATTTCTTTAGTGTTAAACCTGTTCATATTTTACACAGGGTTTTTATGTGATATTGTAAAGCTTTATAGCTTGTTTTTCTACACAGAGAGAGCTAGGGACCATGTTGAAACAGGGGAAATATATTTATTATATTGTGTCAAAACATGCTCAAACATCTCCAAGTCCTCAGAGTCTGTCATCATTTTAGGTAGAGAAAGAGCAGGTTCAGAGGCCAGTCGCTGAAAAATTCTGATGCGAATCAGTAGGAATCTTTCCTCCATCACAAGTAGATGCAGTGTTTTCCTTTGGGTCTGATCTTTGCCTGGGTAAATTTTTTAATGGATAGATTATTTAAAAATTAATTAGCAAGTGGAGCTATGTGTATGTTAATACTGTGTATAGTGTAATGATATATCTCTGTGGGGCTGACATATGGTACATACAGTTAGAAATCCTCAGTTCAAATCAAATTGTTCGGTTATCAAATACATTCATTGTTGCTAAAGGAGATACTGTACCCTTGATCCTCACAGTTAAATCTAAACCCCGCTCTTCTAGACAGTTCGTCAGAGTCCACTCACTGAACATTGAATTCCAGTATGTGGGGGGAGGCAGAGGAAAGGTGTGGGGGAGGGGAAGCCTCAGTGGAGGACAAAACCATTTTCTCAGCAATTGAGTTCATTGTGTGCATGTATTGTGTACGATAATAAGATGTAATGGCAGACAGTGAAATCTAGATGCCACTGGTGTGCCTCCCCCTGGCCAAATCTTCATAGCTTTGCAAAGGGTTGTTCAAAATTGCTACAGTTTCTACAAAGTTCTAATTTTTAGTTTCACTGAAAGCAGGGTTTGTTTGTTTTTTAGCACCTGGGAGAGATAATAAATAGCAAATTGAGAATGCAATGTTGTATGATAGCACAGAAAGTCAATGCTATTTTGTACTTGAGAGGAAATATGTCAGAGACCAAGCAAATTCCTGTGGTTTGTTGCAATGATGAGCGCTCTCTCTCTCTCACTTATAATATAAATGCAAGGAACTAATCGGTACAGATTGTCTACACAATGACTCACTTGACTGATGAGGAAATAGTAACTATCTCCCGTATTTGAGGTCGGTGCATTTTATAGGTGGAAAGGATTTGTTTTTGGTTTATCTGTGGGAAAAATGGGCTGATGAGCTAAAGAGAATCTGACCCCAAATGTACTAAAAATTATATTAATTGCAGAATGCATGTGCAAGATATAGTTTTAAAAAAGGCTTCTAATTCAGTCAAATAAATAATTAAACTCAATGTGATGACTCCTCAGTGAGACACATTTCCATGCTAAATTTCTGCTTTTATACCTCCAGACACTTTGGCACTAGATCTCTGTCTCAGATCTCCCCACTCCCTGCCACAAGCTAATTTATTTCACTCTCTCCATATTCCAAAATAGTCCCACTGTTTTTGCTGAAACTTAAAAAAGCATTTTCCATCAGAAACATGAGAAATAAAAGTTCTGATCGTTACAATTGGCTGAAAAGAGGAGATTAGAATCAGGGGGCTTATGCTCCCTCCACTGCATTGGTTGCTGCTGCTCCCACTTGAATATATACACTCAATAGCCAATACCCCACATTCAGTACTTGAAAATTAATCTTTGAAGCATGTAATTTTTGTCTGTCTCATTTAAGTAGTGATAAAAATTGCTTACTGTAGAAAAACATGACACTAACCTCATAGTGTGTTGGCCCTTTTTGATTTAAATTGGTTTGGTCTGAAAAATATGCAGCCCCTCTCCCAAATCTGGATTTAGCTTTTAAGTAAATTGGCACAGACTAGGTGCTTGAAAACAAAAACTCCTTAGAGTTAATACCATATGTGTGAGCTGGAACACGAAAAGCTGATCTGCCATCTCCCCAGTGAAGAGGAGAGGTTTAGGATTGTAATGTCCTAGAGGTCATAGACTTAACTTCAAAACCTCTCTCTGGATTAAAAATAATTATATTATATTGTAGTTCATAAATCTTTAAAAATAACCTAGCCTAGTTTTCTGTCTTCCAGGCTAAAATACAGACTACCTCTTTTTCCTCTGAGGCTACATATTCCAAAACCAAAAATATAAATTACCTGTAAACTGAAATAATACCATAGATGACAAATAGGGACATAGATATTTTCACTTCAGCTTTTTAAAATAAAGCAAAAGAAATCATGAAGAATATAGGAGTGGTGAACCAGTAAACATTTGCTTTCATTACTTGTACTTTATACCACCTTTAGGCTTCCAGTGCTTTATTGACCTATAACTATGCAGGCTTTATGTTCTAAATATATTAAGAGATCAACTCAAGCAAGAAAATTAGGATCTAAATTCTGATTCAGGGTGAGAGCCTCATCTTTGAACCAGCCCCTTGGTGTTGGGGCTAGGGGGAGTCCTAATCCCAGTTCCATCCAGGGAAATGATTACCTAGTGAGACATCTAAGACTGTCTTCTGAGGGTCTGTTTACAAGTCCTGAAATAGGGGGGTATGCTGGAGATGGGAGGAGTGTCCAATACACTGTATTGATTCCAGGCAGCCCTGAGGTTTGTGGGGCAGCCCAGGGAAGCTGTTGTAACCTAGACAGGCCCCCAAGGCTGTCTAAGTTATTTGAGGGGCCTCTCTAGTTCCCAGAGCAGCCCATACCAGAAAGGCAAAAATATGGCTTAAAGCCACTTAGCCCCACCTTCCTCTGGGTGCGAGTTCGGTACTGTGCTTTTGAGCTGCAGCACAGAATTTCATAGTCCGGATTTAGCTGAATGTGAGAAACTGAGTCACGCCCATTTCTCATTGGATGTGACCCTGATCCTGATAACACTTATGCATCCTCTTGACACTTACAAAGTGCACATTTAACTTGAAGCGAATGGTTGCTTCCAGGGCCGGCTCCAGCATTTCTGCCGCAATCGCGATCGGCGGCGGCAATTGGAAAAAAAAAAAGCCGCGATTGGCGGTGGCAGTTCAGCAGCACGTCCTTCGCTCCTAGAGGGAGTGAGGGACCTGCTGCCCCCGAATTGCCGCAGGTGCCGCCCCTCTCCCTTGGCCGCCCCAAGCACCTGCTTGTTAAGCTGGTGCCTGGAGCCGGCCCTGGTTGCTTCAAGTTAACCATGTGTGTGTTTGAGGGAATGGGGGCCTATGTTTGTGTGTGCCACCGTCTGAATTCAGTTACACAAGTAACTCAGTTTATATCTATGTAGATAAAATCAGAATCTGGCCCGGAGTGTCATTAACTTAAAACTTTATAACACTATATATGGTTACATACTAAAAACTATTAGAAAAGAATGTTGAAGTTTCAAAGTCATGTACCGAAAAGTCAGGAAACGCTGGGATTAAAGTTGTTTGTGTAATCACAATTCAGCCCCCTGTGTTGTATGCATTAGGATGAGGTGGTCTTGCCTATAGCTATGTAGAAAGCCTATGATAGAGCCAAGAATTGAGCTCAGCTTATCTGAGTCCATTAGTCCTTTCTCTTCTTGCAGCTCTCTGCTTCACCGACTGTTGAGCCTGTGCATTGAATGAGGTGACCGCCTTGTAGATCAAGTAGTATTCAAAGATTTTCTGGGGACAGCCCCAGTAGCGCAGTTATGCTCCAGGTACCAGAGTGTAGTGCTGAGGATCCCTGTGATGGGGTATATAAGCGCCATACTGACAGTAACTGGGAGAAGTGGAGCAACCCATTCTGTGACACTTGGAGGGAAGACTGGTAATTAAGGATTAGACTCAGCTGAGAACCAGACTGGGTGCTTCCTGTAGGAAAGACTGAGAGACCAGAGCTGCAGTAGGGAGTTTATAGCCTGAGCCTGGCCCTCAGGGGAGAGAGCAGCATGGGTGAAAGGGGTTCCAGGCAGCTGCCAGAGAGGCCAATGACCACCTGTGAGAGCACCTCAGCAACAAATTGGGAAAAGCTGCACTAAGAGGTTATGTCTATGCTGCAGTTAGACATCTGTGGTTGGCTGCCCCAGCTGACTCGGGCTCCTGGAACTCGGGCTACAGGGCTGTTTTATTGCAGTGTACACTTCTGGGCTCTGGCTGGAGCCCATACTCTAGAACCCTGCAAGGTGGGAGGATCCCAGAGCTCGGGCTGCAGCCCGAGCACAGAAGTCTACACTGCAGTTAAATAGCCCCACTGTCTGAACGCTGCAAGCCTGAGTCAGCTGGCGTGGGCCAGTCACGGGTGTCTAACTGCTGTGTAGACATACCCAGAGATGAAACTTCAGGGAGAGAGGACTGGAGAGTGCAGCTCTGCAACTGAAAAAGGTGGGAAGCAGCCCAGGGAACTAGGGAGGGATCAAAAGAAATAGACCGTAGCAGTTTATCACAAGGGCCCTGGAGTTAGGCCTGGATTTCCCTACTAACCTTTACAGGACGGGTGGTGTAAATCTCAGGAGTAACAGGGCAAGGCCCGTTGAGCCCAGATTATGGTCTACACTGCACAATAAGCCCAGGGTTCAAACTGAGGCTCAAGCCTAGCCCCCTTTTGTCTACACACAAATTGTGCTAATTTAGGCCTTGGACCCAGGGTCTCAGGATCCTATGAGGGTTGAGGGTCTGAGCCAACGTGGAGAGACCCAGGGTTAAAATCCTATTGCTTTGAAATACAGATGCAGCCCCACTGAACTTGTGCTCTGGGAGTCCACCAAAAGTATCCCACAAACCTACAGGCTGGCTGACTTCTGGACAGTCAAGTTTTGTAGACAGTCAAGTTTTCCCACACTGAACCATGAACAAAGGGTTGGTGTGGCCACATTTTGGGGGGTGCTAGGAAGTCTGAGATATGGGTGGTTGGACTCTGGCCGGCATAATGAGCAGCTGCCAACAGGGGGTGACAGAGTGAAAAGGGCTGCTATGCCATGCCCAACCATGAGGGGGGCACCAGTCTGTAGCTGAAACTTCTATTGTTCCCTTATCCACCTACCACTGAAGATAAGTGGCTGGGTATGCTTTAGTGACACACAAAAGTGGTCAGAAGACACTTGCTAGCAGATTTTCAGAAAGGCAGCTGAAGAAGATGTGTCTGGGTTTGGGGCTGCCAGGCCACATTGAACAAAGGAGGCACTGTCTGGAGCCGCACACTAAGACCTGAACCTTTTTTTAAAACCAAGTACTGATTAATCGGTGTTATATTATGTATTCTAAGTGATATTTCATCAGTAGCATAGAGAGAGAGAGAGAGCCTATCACATGGGATATGATACTTCTGGATGCAGAGGCCCATATTACATTGTCATTTTTGACATATGGCGTTATGAATTTATTAATGTTGCTACCTGCTGTTGCTACCTTTCTCATAGCATTACCACTTTTCAGATATCACCTTCCCACTCTGTGTTTAAAATATTTCACCTGAACAGTATTCACATTTATTTCTCCAGAATCTCATTGTATTTCTCTCTCATCTTTCTAACCTTTTGTGTTGTTTGTCTATGATGTTAGTAGAAAACTGTTCATCTCTGTGAATCTGTCACCTTTTTTCAAGAAATCCATTATGTGGTGGTGATTATTATAGATATAGATGTGTGTCTGTGTGCATGTATATTCAGTGCAGTTACGTACTTAAATCACTGTGTAACCTGCAAATGTTTTTGCTCACTCTGATTTCTGCAGGTATCTTTAGCTAAAGCATTGTTTAGGTTATCTACATGGTAAGAAAAATTAAGTTCTTGACATCATACTTTGGCTGCTTTCAGAAGAGCTTAAGTTTTCATGTTACTGTGTACTGGTTGCTTCATGGCTGGGCTGCTTAATCCTAAACTGGTAAATTGGGAACGGAATTTAATTATGACAAATACAACAAAACTTTAAAACAGCATCTACAGGGAATGAAAATTACTCTAGTCAGATCTCCTGGGTTTACTATGTTGTCTTGGATTATTAGTGTAAAAAACACACTCTTCCCAGGGACCATTTATAATTCTAAGGCCAAATTTAGAAGTATGTTTAAGATGATTCAAGTTTATATTTATTTCAGCTCTTACTCTCTTATAACTACTTAGACTCACTAATGGATAGGAGAGGCTAAACTGGTGTAAATTACACAACGAGGAGCTAGAAGGAGACGTACATTAAATAATGCTAGCCTACTTTTAAATTACACCTTCTTACTCTTTCCTCTTAGTTGTTTTTCTTGTTATATTCCTTTCTTTTGGCCCTCAGCCATGTGAGTTACACCAACATATTCCTCCAAGTCACATTCAGACTCAATGGTTCAAATTATAAGGTGATATATATTAGTGTATCAGTGAGAGCCTAAGAAGTACACAGGGAGTTGTAATGGTGTAATGCATACATATGAAGTGGGGCAGGAAGACTGTACAAGGGACACCAATATAGACTCTGCCAAGGTGAAGATTCACCTTTAGTTTTAGAGCAAAATGTGTAATAGTTTTCAGACAAACTGTTTTGTCTATAAACAAATGCTTTATAACTCTGAAAAGCTTGGTCCAGTTTTATTTGCTATGTTTGCTTGTCTCTCTAATAGGTTGTGAAACAAAGGATCTTAAAATCATGTTGTTCTGATCAATTTTGCTCGTCTCCTCACTCGAATTCCAATATGGGTTTAGTGGTCAATATCTTGAAAACAGCTGCAGCTAGTAGCAAATGTCATATGAAAGCTTTGATTCCGAGCTGGGAAATGGTTTAGAGCCCTAATCTTGAACACCATCAGTTCATAAGTAAGATATTAGATGACAATTCATGTTAGGTTTGGAGTGTTTGGGAGGGTGGGGAAGTAAGATTGTAATCAGAATATGATCTAGTATCTCTCAGCCTCCCGCAGCTATTAACACTCCATCACAATTTCAAGGCTTTTCCAGGTATCTATGGACAGAAAGAAAGAATCAATCTCTCATGTAAGCTGCAGAATTTAACTCCCATTTTTAATTCTGCCATGGGATCTGTGTATCTACACAGATATTAAATGAAGGAGGGGTGGGATATCAATAGATATATTTGGAGCGACTGCAGGTTGCAAGATAATTTTAATATAATATGTTCTGAAAGCCTCGTAATTCCCATTATTACATCCATTCTGGTGGAAGATTTTACTTTTGTCAGGAGAGGAGTCTGTTAGAGGAAAGTTGTCAGGGGAAATTTGATCCAAAATCTAGATTTTGTTAAAGCATCTGTTACAAAATAGGACAGATATGTTTCCATTGAAGAAAACTAAATAAATACATGCTGCAATGGAAACAATAATTTAAAATATTGTGCTAATTCATGACAACCTGGAAGTGAAGTTAAAACCAAATTAACTAGAAACAAGTTTTAGTCTTTGAATTTCTTCCAGCGTTGAGTGTGAAAATAAAATAAATACATAAGAATTTTTTAAAGTGTATTCATTTTAATAACCTGTGGTAGTGGTGTAGCCACTTAAGGTTGATAAAGAAATACATCGCCTCAAAACTAAGTTTTGGCTTACCTTAACCTATTTAACTGAAACTGTTCCCTCTTCTTTATCCATCTGTAAAACTTACCTAATCTTCCCCTTTCCTTCACTCTGCAGCCTTATATAAACAGACTGGCAATTAGCACTGAAATTCTTCCCTCTTGTCCCTTCTCTAAGTGAAGAAACAGATTTCACCATTAATTTGTACTCAGTGTTAAAGCTTTTTTCCTGCACACACAGTTCAGATGCTTCTACTCTATCCTGGCCTACCTCACTCTCATGTGCTCAGGGCTGAGGTAAGCTCTGGCCCTCATAACATACTACTTCTGTGATGGTTCCCACTGAGCTTGCTGGTTTGTAACGAAGAAAAAGTTCTTTCCCAAGCCCAAAGCATGACACACCAACTGCGATGCCACCTGAGCAAACAGACAAACCATCAGGGAAGAAGTGGACAAAGCTCTTTCACTTCCTTTTCAGGGTGAGAATTTATGAGGTGGTAAGAGAGCAGACAGCACCTGAAATGCCTAGTGAAGACAATGGGAGCTGCAGGTGCTCAGGACCTCTAAAATTATTACAGTAACTTTTAACTCGATATTGCCCCTTCTTAATGCTAGGATTGTCAGAATCCAATCTGGTCTAGTCCTTTCAAAATATATGGCTTTATTGTAGTTTTAATAGGTTATTTTATGTGTTTCAAGGTCCTTACAGACTGCTTTATTGAAAAGGAGGTTAGATTGTGGGTCAGATTGTTTGATCATATATTTGTGATAGAGAGGTTAATCTTTCAATAAACATCTTGGTAGGGGATCCCTACGATGAGTGAGAAAGATAAATATCAATTAGTAAATCCAATGAGCAATGTTGAGATTATTCATTTTTTAAAAAAACATTGTTTACCCAAAGATATGCAGTGTAAGAGTCAATTTTAAAAAAATGTGTGTGGAATGTACGTGAAATATTGCAGATGAATAGGCCAGGGAATTGAACTCCTCCACATATCTATAAAAGAGGAAAAACAATGAGAAATGGATACCTCCTTGTCAGTATCTCCCAGACCTGAACTGGATAGACCATCTCTAACAGAAGAGGGTTAGTTCGTTCTCCATGCTCTTTCAGTTCTTGGACTCTCTTCTGAGACTACAGTAAATATATACATCTGAATTAGTTCCAGCTGTGGAAGTGACATTTGTGGGAGGAAACTTATCCACTGAGATCTGGACTGAAAGCACCAATTTATTTCACATAGTCCACTAAATAGCCATCAGGTGGTAATAACTTCCAGTAACTGCTATCCTGAGCTGGATTTGAACCAGAAATTTATAAATGAAAGGCTCTATGACCCATTACCAATCCAGTCCCCCCTAAAGGTCTTTATTATTTTAAATGGGAATTTGTATTAGGCACAGATGTCAAGTCACTCACTTAGATACCTTCCAATAGCTCACTACCGTAAGCAGTCTGCATTTTATATAAATCAATTCAAGACAAATGTATTGCCTTCTAATCTTCCTTTTTTATATTGTTAGTTCAGTAGACTTAAGACACATAACTTCTAATGTTCATTTGTATTATTGCACACTTTGCTGCAGAAATTGACAGAGAAGGAAACAGAGACATACTATTTGACATTTGGAAAACAAAATACTACCTGCCACTTTAGAAATAAACACCAACCCTATTTATCTAAAGCAGTGGCATGCTGAACAGTAACAGCAGTGATTTGGCTCAAGTTCCATCAAGTGCCACACTGTTTGGCACCCATAGCCTCAAAATTGGTAAAGTGGCAGCACAGTTTGAAGAAGAACCCAATCAACATACAGTATATGAATAAAATGTCACATCAAAACACTCTGCCTATCAGGTTGGTAGAGGGCTCTCTCTTCACCCTCTCCCCTGGTTTTGTCACGCAGACAGAGAGCAGAAGACCAGAAGTCCAAAGTGCAGGCAATGCTATGTTTATTGAGGTTAGTTCCAAGCAAGCATATCCGTAGCTCTTATATGCCACCAGAGTCTGTTCTGTTCCCAGCTCTGACACCGCAGAGTGTTTACTCCGACTCTCCCTTCCCAGCTCTAACGTTGCAGAGCCTTTACTCCGTGTCCCCCTTCCAAGCTCTGATGCCGCAGAGCCTTGCCTTCCCCCTTGCTCCCCTTCCCTATTCCCACCTCCTCAGCAGGGCCAAATATACCTTCAGTGCACGCCCCTAGTCACACCCCTTACGATTTATGGTCATGTTCCATTTGGGAGAGTCGTGAGTTGGGGTCTTCATCCAACCTCTTTTGTATCCCATTGGAGGGGTAAGGAGTGAGGTTGCATTCTGGGCAAGGCCAGGCTTTTCTCTGGCTTTTAATGCGTCTTATGCCTTCCCTCCACTTCTCCTTTCCCCTCCTAACTGGTTGCTTGACCTTCAGGGCCGTAGCAACAAAGAATGTGGCCCCCTCCGAACGGTGGCCCCCTCCGAACATATGTCCGGGCGGGGCCCCTTACAATGCAGAAACTGGAATGCGGTATTTATTTTGCCACTTTTAGGGGCCCCCTTCCTTGCGGCGCCCCCTCCGGTCGGAGGGTACGCTCGCTACGCCTCTGTTGACCTTGGCTTGAGAGAGGAGCCAACCAGCCTTCCAGTGTATGCTCATGTATTACACTCCCACCATACCCTGTGACACTTTAGTTCCATCTGTTGTCTCTTTTCATCCCATCCACTTGTGGGCAGATGTAAAACACAATGTCTTTGTCCTTTGTTTACACCTATTAATATAAGATATAAGAGTATCAAAAAGTCAAAGCCAAAATTGTATCTCAGGCTAACAAACAAGCTAACACATGTATTCAGTTTTTTTTTTTTTTCTAGATATCCTTCTCTCATTCTGGTTTTTAATCTGCCCGCCCCTATGGCTTAGTCTTCCTTTTGGTCTTTAAACTCTTTCTACATTGGTTGTTTTTTATTAGATCTCTCTCCCTGTCAGTAATTTCTGTTGTTGAAAAAACTACCATTTCTTACTACAGGCTGAAAGAGCATGCTCTGTCAGTTTTGTTTTCTCCCCATCCCCCTGTCTCCGTTTCATGGTTGGTTTTCTCTTCTCTTAATATTCTGTTTTGTCTACTAGTTTTGCCCTCTGGATTATCTATCCAGGCTTGTATATACACCCTTCCTCACTTTGGTATTTCTCTTCTCTGCGCACTTCCTTGCATTGGGTGCCCCCATTGGATAGTTACTTTACAGGACTTACTGGTCCTGAACAATACATTTGGGTCCAAATCTGAGCTTTCCTCAAGTTCAAAGATGTTTGGATTGAGTCTCTTCTTTACAGTTAATAAGAACTTCAAACTTTGGACTGTAGGTGTATAGAAAACAATTCTGTCCCTTATTTAAATCATCTGCATAACTAGGGTAAAAGGACTCGGTGATCTGGAAGAATTCTTCCCCATCCTTACCTAAAATAAAATATTAATTCAAACAGTCCAATCTTACAACAATAGCTGAATATGAATCACTGTGGGGAAAGTTTTCCTTTTCATCATCTTAGTTATGGACTTGGTATAAATATAGGCACAGAAGATAATTGTCAATCCTTTTGTCTCTATAGTGTGATCTCTGCTACACTTTCTTTTTCACATATGCAGAATATCGCTACATTTTTAATCAGTATGAAACTCTAAAGTCTGAGCTGAAACTGTGCTTTCTCAATAATGATCAAACCCCACACATTTTAAAATGCATTTCACATGCTCCTTCCCCGTCAGGTGTTGAGAAATGGTTGATTGCAATTTCTCAGAGTTCCAAGAACCAGTCTTAGCTTGCTTGTGATCAAATAGACTTAAGACATAATGTTTTGTAACAGGCAATACCGTATGATTAAACAGACCGAATTTTAACTTGTAAATACTTGACAGAAATAAATGCCAGGATTAACAGGGAGAGGTGGTGTATGATGATTTGCTTGGTGTGAAAATCTTCCTTTTGTAAGAAATTTGTTTCTTATTTTTGTAAAATCAATTTAATCTGTCATCAGTCTAAGAATATAAGACACCCATTAAATTCTCAATTTCATTTTGTAAAGAAACATGTCTTTCAAAAACTTCAGTTCTGTGTTTCAACTGGGGGTCTGCGTAAATATTTCCTGCATTATGACCCAACACACCGCTAGCTTTCTCTGCTGAAAACTATTTAGAGCTCGTGGTATAATTCACTCTCATCTATTGGGTGGGTATTGTGAGTTCCTTACACAATAGATTTCTCTTAAGTTACAGTTGTTTGTGAAAGCTAAGGGTGGCTCTTTGCTTCTTGCGTTGTATCCTGAAAGAAACAGCATGAATTTTTCAAATCTTCAAAGATTTTGTGATTCTTTTGTACGCTTATGTTTGAAGGTATTCATTGGAGAGTGATTCTTGGGGGAAGAAGAGGGAGGAAGCCCGGTATGGTACAGGGGCCATCTGCAGGTGCTATACTCTCCTCTATACCATTCTCTTGAAGATTTCATCTTCCTGTCTGGGGAGCTTAATCGGGGACTGCAATCTGTGTACGTGAAAGTTGACTGAGATTCGAAATATGGAAACAGGTTTTTTGTTTTTAGCAAAGTATCTGGATTAAAGAGTGTGTGATACATTTACAGCTCAGTTTCCTCTTGCAGTTTGGCATTGTGATCATCTTTATATTTTGTTAAATATATATTCAGAAAAGAAATTGAGTTGTAAACTTTAAACTGTAGTGTTTTAATTTCTTTTTGAGTGGGTCGTGATACCTTCTTCTGCATTTATATTCTTAATTGTCGACTGTCATGCCTGATTTATTGTAATCTGTTGTTGAAGCATACTGACAAGATGTGGAGAATCCTTCTGAAGTCAAACTAAACTAAACAGTTAAGAAAGGGAAGAATAAATTAGTTTTCCATGTTCATTCTGCAATTTCTCAAGAATAATTTTTTGTTTAACTGAAGAGGTTAGAAAAGCACCCATATTAACCATCTGACCTTTGCAAAAACCTATATAATGTTGTGATTAATTCATTGCTTCTATTTAGGTGGCTCGCTTTTCTTGGAGCAGTAAAAAAAAAAAAATTGTTGATCCAAAAAACTAGGGCTGTATCATGCTGTCAACTTTCTAACAGAAATACTCCTTGAAATCAGTGGAGGAGTTCTAAAGCTGAAAGCACTCCATGGCCCCTAGTGAATAGCTTATACTTATATTGCTGAGGACTTGTGGAACTTTAGTAAGCCCCATACAGAACAAATGGGATACACTGTACTCATAAAGATTTTATCTGTTTCCTTTTTGTTTTATTGGCATTGCATCAGCAAGCAAGGTGAGTGAACTAGGCTAGGGCTTTATCTGTTACTATATCTTTTTGGCAATTCTATTCACTTCTCAAAAATACTCCCAATTTATTTCTTCAAGTTTCTACTTGACTAAAGTCGTTGCACTGTTTTTTTTCTTTTTTTTTTTTTTTGCCCAGTTCCCTGGGGAGCTCTTTTCACTTTCTGTCGAGCATGTACTCTTTATCTTTTTAAGAGAAGTTTTGGCATCCAGTCTATTTTCCACCCTAATGGGATCAAGTTTAGAGCTACCTACACCACTATTTCTAGGTTGCTTATTACTTCTAGGCTGTGCATTCTTCTAAACCTTAAAATACATGGAACACTGACCTTTGCATGCCAGAAGATTAACTAAACTAGAGAAACAATAAAACTTAGTGAAGCACGAAATTTCAAATGACGTGGAAATTATTTTTAAAGCATATGTCAGTTTTGTTAGAGCTTTAATATTATATTCCTATAATTTTTAGAATTACTCAACACTAGTTAACAAATAGTGGGACCAACCTGCTCTATATGGGGGAGAAATGAGAGAAAAGGATTTTTATGAAAATGTTATACTGCTCCATTTAATGAAGGGTATTTGAGGGGTATGGTGCTGATTGTTTGAGACATAAGACCAGGAAACTTCAGTTTGCATTCAGTTAAAACCACAGTTCTACCAGGGGCTGCAGCAGCTTGTTTAACAAAATGTAGATACAATGTTGTATTTGGAAACCTACAATCAGCTGCTTGGAGCTGTTTGCATATTTTCGCACGACATCTTACAGTGGTTGTGTAGGCCTTAGTGATGACAACACTTATGATAAATGAATATTACAAGTGGTGATTAGCTAGCTTTCTCCTCCTTATGCCTTGCATATTGATACGGTTACTGACGTGTTAAATATTCTGTCTTGGCAGATATTGTTTTGATATTGTGACTAGCTTTATAATTAAATATGGTCAAATATTTTGATTCTCTCACTGCTTATCAATAAAGAAAACCTTTACAGAGGGAAATCCAAGTCTTGGATTACCTACATGACTACATAGTTTTAGAGACAGTAGTGACTGCTGCAAATCAAACAATTTTCTGCAAGTTTGATTGTGAGGACTAATCTCTAAACATTTTCTCTCCTTGTCTCTGGGTTTTCCTGGACACGTATGGTGTGGGGACAAAACAATGAAGGGAGTAATGGCTCAGGATTGAAATACTATGCAGCTTCTGGACAAAAGACACACAGCTCTTGTGGTAGTTCTTTTACTTCTTGTTTTCATTTGCCAATGACTGAAGTGTGAGGAGAGAAGTGTCAATATAATTCTCAGGGCTGGTGCAAACCATTAGGCGACCTAGGTGGTCCCCTAGGGCGCTGCGATTTGGGGGGCGGCGACTGCGGCGGTATTTCTGTGGTGGGACATTTCGGGGCAGGACCTTCCGCCGCACTCCTGATAATACTACTGTACAATTCAAGAATGATTCTTTATTCTTTACTATTTTAAATGCCATGTTGTTATACTGGTACCTACAGTATGCTCGAGATACAGTAGGTTGCCAATTTAAATACTCTTAAATTCTCAGCCTGCAGTATACAGTCACAATAAATCACCAGTGAAACCAGCCTTTGTAAGATGCTGAGCATCTCTTGGGTGCTGCTGAAGAATCTCAATTTGCTTTGTGAGTGAGTACTTGGTACCTTTGAAGATTGGGCCCCAGAGGAATATAGCTAACTTGTTGTAACAGCATATTTATGCACTTAAGGAAAAATCCTCTTCCCATACCAAGTCTGGATAGAATCAGGGTGTGCCTTGTGAGGTTTGGGTTGGGAAGGATTCTTTCCCTGAGGTTCCAGGAGTTCTTGCTGCTCCTGCACTCCCACTCTGTGAGTGCACTGGCCGGTGTAGGAGTGGATCCATTGATCCTACCCCTGGCCAGTTCCCAAGCCCAGTTGCTTGAATATGCACAGGGACCTCCCAAGGAATTAGGCTCCAGAATGTGGACTCTCCCTTTATGGGCTTCACAAATTCAGTTCTGTCCTGTGCAGTGGAACAGTGCCTGCTTTAAAGTACTGTGTATTATTTGTTTTTTTGTGGAGACAGTAGGGGTGGAGGAATTTTTCATCATCAGGATTTAAATTATCTAGTATGTTAAAGTATATACTAGGAATCTAAACAACTTGTGCTTTCATTGTGGATTTCCTTATTCACAGTTCTTCACATGTGCAAGCTGAAGAAAACTACTTGAGAATATATTTCTCTCCTTTCTGGTCATTATTTGTTTGTATTGGCCAACATTGTTTATTTAAAAAAACTATTAAAATATTAAAGTAGACCTTGAGTGTCTTTGATTTTATTTTATTTTCAGTAGTTTGGTGGTGGTAAAATCGGAAGCACTGCTTCATTACACTTGCAAAGTGCATGGGGGAGTTTGTTCTGCTCCAAGATTTCTAAAGAAAACAATTCAGTTTCATTGCCAATATGCCCTTATTTTGTGCTCCAGCAGGAAACTTAATTCTTTCCACTGGTGGTTTGTGACCTCAGCTTTTGTGAAGCCCGGGAGAGTGTATCTGTGGATGGATGTTATTAATTAATTGCAAAACATACCAAACTACAACTTCTACCTTTTGTTTTCCTTTTTCTTGACCAGGATAATGGTTTTTGTTTGTTTGTTTGTTTTTTGTTTTTTTAAACTATTGCTAAAGAATCATTGTCTTACTTCCAGAACATCAGATGTTTCTCTTGAAAATATATATTCGGTTAAATTTAATACTGGAGCTATAGTTAAAAATAATAGTGAAGTTAGTTTAACATCGGAAGTGGGTAAAAATGTCTAATTGAAACAGTATGATGTTGATGAGGCCATGTGCCGATCTGTCAGAAGACATAATACACTTGACACAATTTGCACTCTTAGGTTGTACTGTTGTATGCTAATATGTTGTCTTGTTTTCTCTTGCATAAAAAAAAATGACTGTTTTCAGATACTGTAGTGAAACCAATGGCATGCCATGTGGTAGTAAAGGACTGGATAATGTTTAGTTTACAAATGCTTTAAAAAAGAAAAGAAAAGAAAAGAGGACTGTAACTTCATCACAAAACTGAGACTTCTGTCTGGTAGCGATGCTCTAATATTTGAAACTATATTCTTTAGGAGTGGGAAGTAATAAATCCCAGCTTCACTATAAACTATGGTATCAAATTATAATTCGGGAACTTTATCTAATCTGCATTTGACTGACACCTTCTCCAGCCTGTAGTGTCACTCAGAAATTCACATAGTGTCAATCATAAATCATTCTAGAGCAGGGTTCCCTCCTGTGCATCTTACAAATGCCACAGGAGCCTTCACACCTCACAAAATCCATAAAGTGGTAATAGTTCAGTGTGAAATTCATCCCTGTGTAGAAGGCCAGCAAAAGGTCTATGTACCCCTTACAAATGCCACAGGAGCCTTCATACCTCACAAAATCCATAAAATGGTAATAGTTCAGTGTGAAATTCATTCCTGTGTAGAAGGCCAGCAAAAGGTCTATGTACCCCTTACACCCTATTTGAGGGCTTAACTGGGTTTTAAACAGTTCATCGGTCTTTTGTTGGTCCTCTGTACAGCGGTTAAGGGTGAATTTCTCCCACTGTGCTCCATTAACCGAATTAAATGGTAAGTAGTTTGGCATGCACTTTGCTTACTTATGCTCAGATTCCCAACCAACTTGTACCAGTGCAACTCTTATACCTGTGCATCCTAGCAACTCTATGACTTCTGTGCACTTTAAGGTCCACTGGAGTCTTTCTTCAACACCTTTTCAGCTTGCAAAGTCCAAAAAGCCACGTCATGAACTCTTGCCCAACCCTGCTCAATGCCCCCTGTGGCTAACAAAGTCCACTAGAGCACATCCCTCCTCCCCAAGTGTACCGATTGATTGATTTATAGCAATAGATTTGAGTAGACTTTTCACTAAACAGCTGTGTTAACCAAGCATGCATGTGCAGCAAATCCTTCCTTAAGGGTGCACTTTATTAAATTAGCCAAAGAAAAAAGTACTACATAGTCTCAGTAAATTTTTAAAGATGATTTACTCATTGTCATTCTCCTTTTTCTCTCCAGATCAAGGCCAACTCCTATTCTTCAGTACAGGCTATTTCCATGCTAAATTTCAGATATCAGTCCCACACTCCTTTCAACTGTAGGACTGTTCAAAAGGAGATGTGCAAGGATTTTTTTTTTTTTTTTTTTAAATGTGCAGAGAGTACTTTTTTCCCTCCAGTTTCCCCTTGCTTAGAATGCTCAAAAGAATTCTCTTTCATGCAGAGACCAAGCATGGAAAGCTTTAGACCAAAATGTAAACGTTATCAGTGTTTGAAAATTTGGTCTTCAAATGGAGATCCTTATGCGGCCTCTCCTTCCATGATATACCAGTAGGCATACACATCACCATTGAAAATGTTTAACAACTAGTACTGGAGAGTAGACAAAGGTGTTTCCTGTTCTATGTATAAGGGACATCTAATATACCTGTCACGGGATGCACTCACCCACTTCTGCTCTCTCTCTCTGTCTCTCTCTGTCTCTTGACTCTAGGTACTCCTCCTTCATGACTTGGCCCTCCAGCTGGGTCACGCATGTTTCCCCCTTCCCAAAGTATCAAAGTCTTTGCTTACCAGAGTCTCAGGCAGTCTTCCCATTCATTGCCCCTGTCGTGCCACTTCCCCAGTGGCTGGGAGGAGAACATGTTCCCGCCCTCTATGCCGGGTTCCTGCTCAGGGTCCCTCTAATCAGCAGCCAAGGTCTGCACCTCCTGAACCATGCAGCCTTTTCCCTAAGCCTTTCTCTACCATAAGGCTCTCCCTACCATAAGGCTCTCCCTACTTCTCCGGGGTTGACAGCCCCACAACTCCCTCCTCCCAGGGAGTAATTGTAGGCTATTTGCCTCTGTAGCCCCAAACACACCTCACTTCTCCCTGGGAGCAACAACAGGCTACTTCCCTGCAGCCTCCTCTGCTATCAACTTCCTGTCTTTATAACCCCCACTCAGCTGTTCCTCCTCAGCTGGGTTCCCTCATTCAGTCAGGGGCTACTGAGCTACCTGATTCCCCTCAGCTGTGGCCTGTCTCCTTAATTGGCCCCCTTTCTTAGCCTACATTAACCCTTTCAGGGGAAGTGTGTGGTGAACACCCCATCACAATACTACTGTGTGACAACTGTTGGTAAAAACGCTGATTCTTCAATGGAGGCCGCTGTATATAATCTAATCTTTGTGTTCAAAGTAGAGTGCCCTTCAAGCCGTTCGATCTGTGAAATGCTGCAGGGAAGCCAATAATATTTGTATTTTGTATAATACCTGTATTATAAGATAATTGAACCCACAGCTTTCTGCACAAATCCTACAACTTCCAAACAATAAATCCTTTTCTCCTGTGGCAAAACTATGTGAGGCATGCATCAAAATGAAATAACACTTTTTTTAAATGTATCTAAATCTAAATTAAGGTATAGGCACTGTATGCCAGTGCCTAGGGTCTCAGCTCCTGAAGTCATGTGATTACATCAAACTCTCAGCTTTATTTATTTATTAGAAAGCAAATGTGTCGTCTTTATGGTTGCAAACAAAATCAATTTGGTGACATCTGCCTGATTGTGCCAATAGACTGATACAATAGTTCTCAGGAGCATGAACTGCTCCACGCATCTCAAGGAGGTGTTAATTCCATGGCCTGCTGCTTTGGGGGAACCCCTGACAACATTACCTCAGCAGAGAACTGTATATGTGTCAGGAGTAGAAAGGTACATCCGACCTGGCACACATACACACAATCAGATATGCTTCAGTTCCTGTGGTAAATACTGGCGGGACCCCTTGCTGCTCCCAAGGGAAAGGGGCTCAAGTGCCATTTTTGTAGGAAGGAATTGGACACCGTCCTGCTGCCTCAGGTTTTCTGGGAGGTGAGGAGGCCCTGAACCTTTGTTGCTTCAAGCTAGGGGTAGGGCCACTGCACACAGAGAGAATCACAGGAGACCCTGTGTCATGCCATGAGCCACAAATTGCCTTAATCCATCCCTGAGCTAGAGATAAGGGATAGAATCGCACTTCTTCCTCCTTAACAATTTGTATAGATCTGTCTATGCAGGTGTCTGGTGGGTCCAGGAGGTGGGGGGATCTCATTGTAGTTTTTCTATTTGAGTCAGTGGCCAAAAATGCCAGACACAGTTGTGTCCCTTCTTGCTCTTCACAATTCACATTAGCTACTGAGTAGCTCACGACGGTGAGTGCCAACCTCAGGGCAGACTGTCAAAGAACAGGCCACAAACCCCATACTGGTTGTATGTTCTATAATTAGATTTCACCAACCAAGTAACAAGTGTGAACTCTTAAAGCACTACGACAGCCTTAACATAGAGTCCCAGAGAATCTCCTTGGGCACTCTTCTATCTTGCCACCCAAGCAAGCCTGCCTTTGTGGTAGACGATCCCTTACACCAAAACTCACAATAATATTCAGATTTTTTATGTCCTTCCCCCAGAGTTGAGTTGAGGGCTTGTGCACGTCCCCTCTTCATGGGTTTTGGGGAAGCAATCAACAGTGTCTTTTGTCCACTGATGTTCCACGTTGGCTTGTCTGGTGTCCATAGACCCCCTTTTGTTGTTGAGAAGATGACATCTCTTGTGGTAAACTAGCATTGCATGATTTGGTAATGCTTCTCCTCTGACTGGTGGATTCACAGGCTTAGCAAACATTTTCATAATTACAAACCGAACACTTAAATGTTTCCTTTATAACATGGGATGCAATTATTATAAGTAAAATTAATTCATGCAGTCTCCTACAAGCATTTCATAAAATCTAAACACATTCATATAACTCTATTATCTATTTTAACAATACTAACAGGCAAGCCAGAATTGTTTCCAGCTTTGCATTTGTCAATGTTCAATAAGGCCTAGGGGCCTTCGCATAAGCTGGCAACTGGTCTGCCAGCATCATACTACCATCAGTAGTGATTAGCCACACATCAGCCCTAATGCTGCTTCAATACTTTATAATTTCTCTGGACTTTGAGGAGGAGAGTATTGTTCAGGTGAGAGATTTTATTTTTCACTACATTTTGCAAAACACATTTTTTGTGAATCTTTCTAAAAGCAAAATATATATATTTGCCTTACTTTAACTATAATTCCTATACAAGAAAAACTGGCCATTTGAAAATAGTCACTCCTACAACCTCCTGTTGCTTACTTACAAAAAGAAAATTAAAATAATGCTCAAATAAAGTTTTTTAAATGCTGGTTTTTGTTGTTCTTGCCGTTTTTTAAGACTGTCTTTTTGCAGTAGTTCTTTTTTATCTTAGCTGTTCAGCTTACTCTGAAGTGTATTATGTGTATATCCCTGAATCATTTGACCTGGAAGCGTCCTGCAGGAGTCTATCACTCCCTCTGTTATATATCTAGACTGATATTAAAATAAAATATTCCTCTAATATCAAATCTAAAACTGTTTGCTGCTCCAAGATCTATAAATACTATGCACTGTGTCTTTAAATTTGAAAACAAAATAGTATTGTTATCTCTTAGACTTAAAGAATATTTGCCTTGCTCAGGTTTCTTGTTAATAAATGACTGCTCTTATCTAGGCAAGTTTAAATTGATTGATTGCAGTTTTGTTGGTCAAGGCTTTCTAAGCTGTTGCCATTGGCTTATCTGAAATGGGTTAAGATCTAGTCAGCAAGCTCAACACTCATCAAGAGTAATTTTCCATGCCAACTGATGCTGTGTGTCATATCCTAGTTATTTCCTGTTTTAATTGTCATTCGAGCTATGAGGCAATGAGATTTACCTATGTAAACCTGATTAATCTTCCCAGTTGTGTAATAAATTTGCTTCTGTTTTTTACCACACCTACCAAGTTTAGAGTATGCTAAGATAATGAACTGATTTTTAAAAAAGTATTGGAGAGGAGGTTAAAATTCATCTGTAAACTGAAACTCTTAGACAAGTATTGACCTGCTTAGTGATTAAATCTCCACAGTGAGTTTTCTATACAAAAAATCAGTTCTGGCTGTATTATCCACTAATGAAAGATAAATTATGCACTTTTAACAAAATGAAGCACTTAATAATAGTAATAATTTGCACAACTCCCATCTGAGGTTATCAAAGTGCTTTACAAATATTAATGGATTTTAGCTTCACAATACCCCTATGAGGTATTTACACTAAAAGCAAATCTTTTCCTTTAGGGAAATAAAAAAGGCAAATTGGTATAAATCTTCATTTTCTTAACAAATAGTGAATATTTTTACATAGCAATTAAAATATAAATTAGGTTTCATAGAATATCTGTTCTCATAACATTTATTGGGAATACATGGTGCTTATTGAGACTATATGACAGCAGGCCTACATTTTCTAAGCCTGGCTGAAATGCAACTGAAAGCTGCGGCAATGTCAGCAGCTTTAAGTTCAAATCTCTTGTCCTCCTTTCAGTAGTATTGATGCAGCAGGAATGAAGGGGGTGGGAGGTGAAGCCACTCAGAAGGCCCGAAGAAAATAAAATGGCCCTGTTGATAAATTGTACAGTCAGTTGCTTGACCACACTTTGGTTCTTTATGAAATATATTCAAGAGACCAAATAACCAGTATCAGTCAGGTTTATTCCTCTAAGCCAGTGTTTCCCAAACTTAGGACGCCGCTTGTGTAGGGAAAGCCCCTGGCGGGCTAGGCCGGTTTGTTTACCTGCCGCGTCCGCAGATTAGGCCGTTCACAGCTCCCAATGGCCGCGGTTCACTGCTCCAGGCCAATGGGAGCTGCGGGAAGCGGCGGCCAGTCCATCCCTTGGCCTGCGCCGCTTCCAGGGCTTTCCCTACACAAGCGGCGTCCCAAGTTTGGAAAACACTGCTCTAAGCCAATGATAATACAGTACAAGAAAAAGGTTCATTATAATACTAGTCTCCGGGAAGCCATTTCGTGCAGCATTGTTATATTCATCTTACACAGAAGGTGTGCTCCCAAAGTTATACCTCATAGTCTTAAATTATCTTTTCATACCCTACCTGTTTACAAGTGAAAGTACTGTGTACATCATCTGAAACTAGATTTAACCATTCAGCTTTCTACGTTTCTTTTCTGGTACCATGATGTATCCCTTATCTCTTTGTTTGGACATGTATGTTCTAGGTATCAGAGGGCATGAAGGCACCTCCTAGGTTTGTACTAGGGTAGAACAGTCATATGTCTTGTCCTCTTCCCTTGGAACATTTGAGTATAGGCCTGTGGGAATAACTCCCTACTTGTTGCTATGGTAAAATACTCAGATATTCTGATCCTGATACTTTTCCTATCTACTTAAGCCAAAGCTTACTTGAGCTAATCCAAGGTGCTGTGGGATACTTGATACTGGTGAACAGAATTGTGGGGAGAATATAATACACTCAGTTAACATAACTTCCCAGCATTTATGTTAATATTATGCCTCACATATATGCCACCAATCCTGCAAAAAGTTAGGCGCATACTTAACTTTAGGCACATGAATAGCCCCAATGAAATGAAAGTCAGTTGGATTTAGGAGTCTAAGTACCTAAATGGTACTAAGGCAAGTATGTGTTTTTGAAAATTTTACTCAAGATCCGTAATCATTAAAACATTCCATTCATACATTTATGTAAGAGTCCTATACTGGAATTTCACAATCTGGGATTGGTATCCGTGAAATAAAAAGTAGCTCCAAATCACTAACCTAATTATGCTTGTGATAGACTTAGGATAGCTTATTATCCTTATGTTTTCCTAAATGCTAATTTTTAGTAGGCTGTAGTTTTGGTTTTCTTTTTGTTATTGGGGTATTGTTCAATTAAACAAAAGATTAAAGCAATTTTTAGGAACTAGAAGTCCTTGATCTCTCTGCTAATATTTGTAGCTCTACAAGCACATTTTCCTATTTTTTAAAAATATTTTTCTCGAGTATTGGTATCTGAAAGATCCACACAAATAACAAGTATCAGGGGGTAGCCGTGTTAGTCTGTATCTACAAAAACAACAAAGAGTCTGGTGGCACCTTAAAGACTAACTGACTGACTAAGACATTGATCCTGCAAACTGGCTACAGAGGAAACAAGGGAATGACTGTCCAGTGCTGACAAATGCACAAAGTAAACATTAAAAATATTTATCCCTGAAATCCTTCTTTCATAGTCAGTTTCAGGGCAACTGAACCTGTATTCCCCACAGTAGTCTCTCAATGACATCAATAGGAGGTTTCTGGCTCCCACTCACCACCTCTATGTCCATAAGTGTGAAAATTTCTAAGGCCTTTGTCCCTGACAAGAGTGGAGCCAGATATTGGACCATGTTCTTCTACTCCACTTTGTTCAATTCATACCCTATTTAAAAAGCATTTGGAAACTCATCCATGCCTTTCCCTTCCCTAAAGTGATGAAATAATTTGGAAGCTATGCCACCCACTGGGGAGATACATGGGGTTTTGCTTACCCTACCTGATCAGGGTTTTGCTGGTGCAGTCTCTCCATCTCAAGCTGATATTGATGCGTCCTATCCTCTGGCTCCTTGTGCTGGCACGCCTTGTATTAGCACTGCCTCTCCTCATACTGGTGCTGGTTGTCATACTATTTCTGCCTCTTCCAGTCTGCTCTCCCACGCTCCTGGTCTTCAAGCAGCTGTTTCCAGAGACACGCTGTCCCTCTCCAGCAACATCATCTTCTGCTCTGTTGCTCTGTCCTCAGTTCCTGTTGTAATGATGCCTTTTGATCCTGATGGAACATGGGTGCTGCCTCTGTCACTTTCTTTCCAAGATTTCCTCTAGCTGTTGAACTCTCTGCCAGTAGGCTTAGATGTTCTCTGTGAACTTGGACCATCGTTTCTCTTCTGGTCATCAGAATACAGCAAGTTGAGTAGCTGTGTTTTTGTCCACTCCTTAGTGGTGAGTTGCCTTTCTTTGCATAGCTCAACTAGCTGACCTTTCTTCAGCCATTCATAACTCATTTTCCCTTGTCTGCTATTTTACTATTCCTTTCCCTAAAATACTGAGATTTTCCCCTTCTACGGTGCTTGCTTTCACTGCTGTTGGCACTTATGGCAGTTTTCACTGACGTAGATCCCATGCACACTGCCACCATATATGTCTCAGTTTCAGGGAAACTGCACCTATATTCACCCTCCAGAGTCCATCAAAGGCATCCACATTAGACTGCTGGCTCCCAGCAGTCATGTATCTTGGGCAGAGACCGGCCATCTCATGCCCTCCTGACAGTTCCTGGTCTACACTATATCTCCAGCAAGCCAGACTGCTAAAAGGCCAGCGTCTGAACTTTGCTTTTTTTCCAAAGGCTCTGACCAGTGTCTTGTCCACAATTATAAGTTACCATACAACTCTTTCAAAGCAAGCACATTTGTTCTTAAGGTGAAAGCATTACACAGCAAACCTTAAAAACAATAAAAGAACCTACATGCCTCCTAAAAAGTTTACCAGAGGTCACCCCAAACTCTAACCTTTTGCTCTGGTAGGAGCCAAACCTTTAAAACCCACAAGTGAGTTTTTGCATGCTTACAGGTTCATAACCATCTCTGATTCAGAACCAGAACCCAGACTGTTCAGTTCGGTGGTTTCTTTTTAACTCTCAGGCCTTTGATCTCCAGTCTCTGGGAACAGATAATCAGCAGACAATGACCCACTCCTCAGGTTGTAGCTTCAAAAGCTGGATTTCTATATTAAATTCTCTCTAGGTATTCCTCAGGCAAACCACTTCATACTTATTGTCCCCAAAGTCCATTCTGGTCTGGCACATTTCAATGTAGTCCTTTGAACTCCCATCTTCACATCTCTCCCTGGAGAGGCTACATGCACTCCCAGCCCACAGTAGTACATGAACTGTGACTTTAATCAATGGACCCCAAAGATACTTAAAATTAATTCAATAAGGTCTCTCAAAGATATTGCAGGAATTTGTGATATCTGTCACAGTGATCATAGTGATTATTTGTAACAATGATAGGTATAAAATTTTGAGACAAAAATGTGATCATTAAGTTGACAGAATACCTTTGGAGATTTTATGACTTTCTGCCAGCCACTAGATAAAAATTAAGAGTGAATGCTTAGTGGAAACAAGAATTCACACTTTAAAAGAACAACAATTCCTCCTCTTCTTAGTCTGATCTGAGCAATCTTACACTAATTACCATATTAAAAATGATATATATATTAAATGGAGATAGTTCTGCCTTCATGTATAAAAGCATCCTGTAGTTAGTATGGAGTGAAATCAGGAAGGCCAAATCACAATTGGAGTTGCAGCTAGCAAGAGATGTTAAGAGTAACAAGAAGGGTTTCTTCAGGTATGTTAGCAACAAGAAGAAAGTCAAGGAAAGTGTGGGCCCCTTACTGAGTGAGGGAGGCAACCTAGTGACAGAGGATGTGGAAAAAGCTAATGTACTCACTGCTTTTTTTGCTGCTGTCTTCACGAATAAGGTCAGCTCCCAGACTACTGCACTGGGGAGAATAGCATAGGGAGGAGGTGACCAGCCCTCTGGAGAAAGAAGTGGTTCAGGACTATTTAGAAAAGCTGGATGAGCACAAGTCCATGGGGCCGGATGTGATGCATCTGAGGGTGCTAAAGGAGTTGGTGGATATGATTGCAGAGCCATTGGCCATTATCTTTGAAAACTCATGGCGATCCTGGGAGGTCCCAGATGGCTGGAAAAAGGCTAATGTAGTGCCTTTTCATTTTTAAAAAAGGGAAGGAGAAGGATCCGTGGAACTACAAGCCAGGCAAGTTCCTGGAAAAGTCATAGAGCAGGTCCTCAAGGAATCAATTTTGAAGCACTTCGAGGAGAGGAAAGTGATCAGGAACAGTCAGAATGGATTCACCAAGGGCAAGTCATCCCTGACTAACCTAATTGTCTTATATGACGAGATAACTGACTCTGTGGATGAGGGGAAAACAGTGGACATGTTATTCCTTGACTTTAGCATAGCTTTGGATACAGTCTCCCACAGTATTCTTGCCAGCAAGTTAAAGTATGGGCTGGATGAATGGAATATAAGGTGGATAGAAAGCTGGCTAGATCATCGGGCTCAACAGGGTAGTGGACTGCACCCTCAGCAAGTTTGCAGATGACACTAAACTGGGAGGAGTGGTAGATACGCTGGAGGGTAGGGATAGGATACAGAGGGACCTAGACAAATTAGAGGATTGGGCAAAAGAAATCTGATGAGGTTCAACAAGGACAAGTTCAGAGTCCTGCACTTAGGACGGAAGAATCCCATGTACTGCTACAGACTAAGGACCGAATGGCTAGACAGCAGTTCTGCAGAAAAGGACGTAGGGGTTACAGTGGACGAGAAGCTGGATATGAGTCAAGAGTGTGCCCTTGTTGCCAAGAAGGCTAACGGCATTTTGGGCTGTATAAGTAGGGGCATTGCCAGCAGATCGAGGGACGTGATCATTCCCCTCTGTTCGACATTGGTGAGGCCTCATTTTGGGCCCCACACTACAAGAAGGATGTGGAAAAACTGGAAAGAGTCCTGCAGAGGGCAACAAAAATGATTAGGGGGCTGGAGCACATGACTTACGAGGAGAGGCTGAGGGAACTGGGATTATTTAGTCTGCAGAAGAGAAGAATGAGGGGGGAATTTGATAGCTGCTTTCAACTACCTGAAAGGGGGTTCCAAAGAGGATGGATCTAGACTGTTCTCAGTGGTAGCAGATTGCAGAACCAAGGAGTAATGGTCTCAAGTTGTAGTGGGGGAGGTTTAGGTTGGATATTAGGAAAAACTTTTTCACTAGGAGGGTGGTGAAGCACTGGAATGCGTTACCTAGGGAGGTGATGGAATATCCTTCCTTAGAGGTTTTTAAGGTCAGGCGCAGGGCCGGCTCTAGGCACCAGCAAAACAAGCTGGTGCTTGGGGAGGCACATTTTTAGGGGTGGCATGGCCGGCGCCAGAATGCCGCCCCTAAAAATGTGCCCTGCCGCCCTAGCTCACCTCCGCTGCTGCTGCCACGGCGCGCGAAACAGCTTATTCACCCGCCGCTACTCGCTCTCCCTCCCAGGCTCTCAAACCTGGGAGGGAGGGGGAGATCCCGAGCGGCCGTTTTGCGCGCCGCTGCTCCCCCTCCCTCCCAGGCTTGAAGCATCCTGAATGCTTGGGAGCCTGGGAGGGAGGGAGAGAATGTACATGGCAGAGGGGCATTGCTGGCACATGATAGCATATATCACATTAGTAGACGTGCAGATGAATGAGCCCCTGATGGTGTGGCTGATGTGGTTGGGTCCTATAATGGTGTTGCTAGAGTAGATATGGGGACAAAGAAGGCAACGGGGTTTGTTACAGGGATTGGTTCCTGGGTTAGTGTTTCTGTGGTGTGGTGTGTAGTTGCGGGTGAGTATTTGCTTCAGGTTGGGAGGCTGTCTGTAAGCGAGGATTGGCCTGCCTCCCAAGGTTTGTGAGAGTGAGGGATCATTTTCCAGGATAGGTTGTAGATCGTTGATGATGTGCTGGAGAGGTTTTAGCTGGGGGCTGTACGTAATGGCCAGTGGTGTTCTGTTATTTTTCTTGTTGGGCCTGTCCTGTAGTAGATGACCTCTGGGTACCCGTCTCTCTCTGTCAATCTGTTTCCTCACTTCCCCAGGTGGGTATTGTAGTTTTAAGAATGCTTGATAAAGATCTTGTAGGTGTTTGTCTCTTTCTGAGGGATTGGAGCAAATGTGGTTGTATCTTAGGCCGTGGCTGTAGACAGTGGATCATGTGATGTGTTCTGGATGGAAGGTGGAGGAAGTATAGTGGTCAGTAGGTTTACGGTATAGGGTGGTGTTTATGTGACCATCACTTATTTGCACTGTAGTGTCCAGGAAGTGGATCTCTTGTGTGGACTGGTCCAGGCTGAGGTTGATGGTGGGGTGGAAATTGTTGACATCCGGGTGGAATTCTTCAAGGGCTTCCTTCCTGTGAGTCCATATGATGAAGATGTCATCAATGTAGTGCAAGTAGAGGATGGGCACTAGGGGACGAGAGCTGAGGAAGTGTTTTTCTAAGTCAGCCATAAAAATGTAGGTATATTGTGGGGCCATGCGGGTACCCATAGCAGTGCCACTGACTTGAAGGTGTAAGTTGTCCCCAAATCTGAAATGGTTGTGGGTGAGGACAAAGTCACAAAGCTCAGCCACCAGGTGTGCTGTGGCCTCATCAGGGATACTGTTCCTGACAGCTTGTAGTCCATCCTCATGTGGAATATTGGTGTAAAGAGTTTCTACATCCATGGTGGCCAGGATGTTGTTTTCAGGAAGATCACCAATGCATTGCAGTTTCCTCAGGAAGTCGGTGGTGTCTTGAAGATAGTTAGGAGTGCTGGTAACGTAGGGTCTGAGGAGAGAGTCCAAATAGCCAAATAATCCTGCTGTAAGAGTGCCAATGCCTGAGATGATGGGGCATCCAGGGTTTCCAGGGTTATGGATCTTGGGTAGCAGATAGAATACCCCTGGTCGGGGCTCTAGGGGTGTGTCTGTGTAGATTTGTTCCTGTGCTATAGCAGGGAGTTTCTTGAGCAGATGGTGTAGTTTCTTTTGTTATTCCTCAGTGGGATTGGAGGACAGTGGCCTGTAGAATGTGGTGTTGGAGAGTTGCCTGGCAGCCTCCTGTTCATAATTTGACGATGTAGTTCACGATGACTACAGCACCTCCTTTGTAAGCCCCTTTAATTATAATGTCAGAGTTGTTTCTGAGGCTGTGGATGGCATTGCATTCTGTACAGCTGAGGTTATGGGGCAAGTGATGCTGTTTGTTCACAATTTCAGGCTGTGCACGTCTGTGGAAGCACTCTATGTAGAGATCCAGTCTGTCATTTCGACCATCAGGAGGAGTCCATGCAGAGGTGTTCTTCTTGTAGTGTTGGTAGGAGGGTTCCTGTGGGTCAGTGCTCTGTTCAGTGGTGTGTTGAAAATATTCCTTGCATCGGATATGGCGAAAGTAGGCTTCTAGTTCACCGCAGAACTGTATCGTGGGGGGAGGAGACGGGGCAGAAAGAGAGTCCCTGAGATAGGACCAACTCTTCTGCCGGGCTAAGTGTGTGGTTGGATAGATTAACAATATTATTCGGTGGGTTAAGGGTACCACTGTTGTAGCCCCCGTGGCATGTAGGAGTTTAGATAGTTTATTGTCCTTTTTCCTCTGTAGAGAAGAAAAGTGTGCATTGTAAATGGCTTGTCTCGTTTTTGTCCAGCTACATCTCAGAAAAGAGACAGGTAAGAAGGGATATGATAGAGATCTTTAAAACCATAAATAGTATGGAGAAAGTGAATAAGGAAGTGTTATTTATCCCTTCAGATATCACAAGATCTAGGGGTCACCCAAAAGCACTGATTGGCAGCAGATTTAAAACAAATATAAGGAAGTACTTCTTCACGTAATGCACAGTCAACCTGTGAAACTCATTGCCATTAGATTTGTGAAAGTCAAAAGTATAACTGGGTTCAAAAACAAATTAGATACATTTGTGGAAGGAGAGGTACATCAATGGCTATTAGCCAAGATGGTCAGGGACACAACCACATGCTCTGCGTGTCCTTAAACCTCCAGTTGCCAGACGATGGGACTGCATGACAGGGGATGGAACACTTGATAATTGCCTTGTTCTGTTCATTCCCTCTGAATTATCTGGCACTTGCCACTGTCAGAAGACAGGATACTGGGCTAGATGGACAATTGGTCTGACCCAGTATAGCTATTCTTATATTCTTAACTCACAAGCAGCTGCTACCCTGGCAGACATCCACACCTTCATGTGGTTTTGTATAAATGTGTGTTACTAGGTTTTTTATGCATTTGAAGATCATCTGCAAATGATGTGGACTGATTCTGAGACAGCAAGGGAGATGGAAATAAGTTATGTATGCCCTGGCCCCTTACTCCATTTGTAAACATGCAGTAAAGACCACAGTGCTAATTCTAGTACCCAAACACAAGAGCCACTGACTCAAGCTCCCTGAAATCATTTTTGAAGCCATGCCTCTTGTTTTACCTTGTTTATTTGTAAATGATGACATGCAGTGTAGCAACTCACTGTGCCTGCATTTCATGCATTTCTGCCACTGTCATACTTTTTGGCTCTGAACATTTGCCTTAATGAGTATTTGATGCTGTTGCTCAAATGCAGCTTGTGGGTGGAAATTTGTCCTTGATTTCTTTTAATGATTACATCGAGAACTATTCATCATTCATTTAAAAAATGCCTGCCGGATGCTCAACCCTTGGAAAACCAGACCACTTATTTAGGAATTTAAATATGGTCTTGAAAATCTTGCCTTCCTGCACAAATGTTTATGTACCTAAAAGTTTGTGCTGAAAATAGTGATAACTGCATGAAGTGTAAGATGCATACTTCTTTCTGCATTGCAGAAGGTTGCATGGGAAATTTACCTTTCATGCACAATGCTTTCTTTGGCACTAGTTTCTAGGAATTTGCATGGAAATCTTTGTGCTGATTCCATTGTTCACAATGGCAGCATATAGCTAAATATATGTATGTAGGTATGTGTAGGAGCTTCCTTCCTATGGATATTTAGAAGGTCCACAATACGAGGATGAGAAGGTAAAGGTAAGAGGTAAATACTGTTGCACAATTTGATGGTCCTTGGAGTTTTGATAAATAACTGTACGGTTTTGCTGTTTGCATTTTCTCTTAAACTGGTGGTCCACAAGAGAGCTGGCTAGGAACATAATCCTAACTCTCCTCCTTGTTTCAACTTTTTAAATATGATATTAAAAACCAGCTAAAATACATCAAATGCTTTCCTAATATCACTTTGCCATGTAAGCAAGTGATGATATAGTCACATGGATACAATGTGATTGTCAGAGAGGGAGGATTCAGCCAATGAAACAATAACTATATTAAGATGGGGCCAGTCCTGTGAAAAAGTTTGAGAAACCTTGACTTAAATTTCTTTGGTGACGTGATATGATATTCAGTATTGCCAACCTCAAACATTCAGACCTCATGAGTTGGGCCCCCACAAAATCACTCGATATCTGACCTCTCAGTCCTCATCCTCAAAGGCAGAGCCGGCTCCAGGTTTTCTGCCGCCACAAGCGGCAGGGGAAAAAAAAAAAAAAGCTGATCGACAGCACTTTGGTGGCAGCTCAATTGCACCGCCCCATTCTTCAGCGGCAGTTCGGTGGCTGGCCCTTCACTCCCTCTCTTCCTCTTTGGCGGCACTTCGGTGGCAGCTCAAAGAGGAAGAGAGGGACTGAGGGACCTGCCGCCGAATTACCGCCAAAGACCCGGACGTGCCGCCCCAATAGCGAACGGAGTGCCGCCCCTTTGTATTGGCTGCCCCAAGCACCTGCTTCCTTAGCTGGTGCCTGGAGCCTGCCCTGCTCAAAGGAAACCTGCAAAACACTTTTCAAAAGATGACCCTGGGAGCTTGAATTCAAAAGGTTGCTAGATATTAAAAATCATGATCTTCGTAAAGATACTGGATTTATGGTTAATTACAACAACCTGCAGCCCACTATCTCTCCTTTTGTCCTGGGATTACAAGGATGTTAATGGGCCACTTCACCTTGAATGGTCCCCTTGAATATGTGCTAACTACTTCTGCTAAACTATCTGTTAGAGCTAGTGTTTAGCTGTGACACTGTTGGTACCTTTTCAGACCGGAAGAACAACTCTGTGTAGCTCGAAAACTTGTCCCTCTCACTGACATAAGTTGGTCCAATAAAAGAGATCACCTCCTCCACTTTGTCTCTTTTAAATAATGTAGCAGCATAAGGGATTGTATAAAATCATGTGTCCCTGTAGCTAAACCCCATTACCCTGGTCCTTTTCAAGTGTCATAGTAATAAGTTCAATAACAGATTTGCAGACCTTTGACATCTCTACTTAAAAATGACCTGACACCTTTCCCAACAACTGCTGAAAAGTCCTTTTTTGAAATGTTCTTTATAAAATAGGCTCCTCCCACATTATTTCATATTTTAAAGTTTGTCTTTAAGTTTAAACTAATATTTACTGAAACTTCTGCTTCTATTTGACATTGACTCCGCTTGTACAAAATATGTGTTTCTTACTTTACTAATCACTTCCTTATGTGGGAAGTGTGAAACCAACAGTCTTGGCATGATTTTCCTAGTTTTGTGGCTGTGTTTTATAATCAGTTGAATTACTTTTTAAAATGTTAGCTACATTAATTCCTTTTATGCTGTGGCTTTCTGAACAATTTAAAGAGCAGTACACGTAATTGCAGCTGGAATTGTTTTCTTGATTTAAACACTGTAAATAAAAAAAGTTGGGGCATATTTTTGAAAGCTAGGTTAATGCAAATATCAAGTATTTAATCATGTAACTTTTTAAATAGGTTGTTTTCTCATAGATATCCCAGATTAATCCATATAGGGAAATACAACTAGAAAGTCCAGGGTTGTTTTTGTTTTTGAGCTGTGGAGGTTTGGCCCTTGCCATCTGTCAAGAAATAAATATGCAAATAGGATTAAACACAAAACACATAAAATGCGCTCCCAAATACAAATTTCAAAACTGGGATTAAGGACAATATTTAAAATTTTCCCTACATGGTTGGCTGACACGTTCCCTAAGGTGTTTGCTGGTAATGTTAGGCTACTGGCTTATCAGAAAATCATTGACTGAAATGTTCAGTATTTACCAGCAGCCATTTTCTAAACAAAAGGCTTCTTAGGCTGGTTCCTGGGAACTTCCAGCAAACGTGCTGCTACCATCTCAACTCACGTTCAGACTTCTATCTCTGCCTCCTCCATTTTATTCTCCCTAGGACTGTCGTCTTTTACCTTCACCACCCTGTACGTAAATTGTTTAGCAATGAATGAATGAATCAACGTGGCAGAACATTAATTGAAGATACAACTGATGATGCATGTCAGCTCATTCAAGATAGCAGTGTCTTTTAATTTTATTAGTTCCGTGGAGAACTTGTTGACTTTTACATAAAACTGAACCCTCAAAAATTACAAATATGTATTGAACTGAAATAATGCAATATTGCTACTGCATAATTTCACCTTACTTTTTAAAATCCCATCTTTCAAAAAAGCAAAATCTAAAAAAATACTGGCCAAAATTTTCAAAGTTACTTTGGCACCACAGAAATCAGAGTTTCAGATGCTCAGAATTTTTTTTAACATAAAGCAACCTTTGTTTTGGTTTATAAATATGTATTTTGATATTGAACTGTTGGCCCTCAAATATGAAAAATGAAAAATTTAGCTACTTATCCCTATACAGTATATAATACTATATTCAGGTGTTTTGCAGCTCTGGTCTGTCACCAGAGTAAGATCTTTGGGAAGGTAAACGGGTTGTAGATAGGAAATTTGATATTTTTACGTGTTCATGCTGTGAACTATTTCCATTCTCATACCTCATCCTTTCTCTTAGTGTATTCCTGTCCTCAAAGGCAAATTTGAAGCATCTTGTGCACACTTTTGGAGTGGGAGCCATGTTTATATGCTCAAACCAACACTGGAAACCTATTATGCAAAATAGCTATAATTACTTCCTCCTCCCCCCACATTGCACATCCTGGCTTGTCTCCACTAATATGCCAGTCTCCACATGCCTTTTCTCTGCTACTTCCTAGCAGAAAAAAGCATATTCACTTGTTCTATGTCACCACTTTTGAGTGTCATTCCCCTTCCTGAATTGATCTGCAGGAGCACTAGTCTCTCCTCATTCAGGGCATGATTTTCAGATGGCCTAAACTGGTATAGGTTTGACTTCAGTGGAGGTCTTCCATTTTACCCCAGCTAAGCATCTGGCTCTCCATTTCCATTCTGGAAAACCTCCTTTCTATAGTTGTACTTTCATCAAACTATAACAATCTGGTTACGTTGAGAGGAAGTGGGGATAGTCCTTACATTCCCCCCCGCCCTAAAGATCTATTATCAACCAGTGGCCAATCACCACCAGACCACTGTATTTATATGCTGTACTGTCTATCCTGACTGTTTTCATTCTCCATTTGACGTTCTTTTTAGGGTTCAAACTCTTTGGAGGCAGCAATGGTTCTTCCTTTTGTCTTTAGAAAATGCCTTGTGCATTGGGGCTTGTAAATAATACATAGTAAAACCACTAGGATTTGTGAATGGAAAGGGGAGAACTGGCAGGTTTTTCTTTTAATAAGGCGTAAGTACCTATCAAGCCATGCCAGACTGCATTAGTCTGTGCTTTACTGTTGGGAAGAGCACTATGTGATTTGGGTGGCAGAGTGTGTTCAAGGAGGTTGAGGTCCTGTATCTTCCTTGCAGCATAGTATCATTATTTATCATGTACACACATTTTTAAAGTGTGCATTAATTTTTGGTCTATCAAATCCCAATGAAAGGGAGCCACACTCTCTCTCCTGTTTCTTCAGCCAGAACTGCATTATTACTTAAACAGGGAACAGATCTAATTGTCATGGCCATCACATACGCCATCAAATTTACACATACGCCTCTATACCATTTTAGGGCAAGTGTTGTATTTTCCGGTCACTGTGGCTGAACCCTTAGGCCACTGCTTATGTTACTGTTTGCTTAATGTAATGCCTCATTTTTTTTCTTTCTGTATATTAAATGTATAAAGTAATTTGTGTGTCTTGAGCAGCTGTACCGGGAAGATTTTTAACTATTATTTTTTAAATTGAAGAGTTTATTAAAAAAAAGACACTCCAATAAGTTTAAATTACTTAATGCTGCACATCCTTGGAAACCTAATCACTTCCAGATGGAGCTATTCATACTTCTAAGAGAGCACTAATTTGAAACTGAATTGGGGTTTTTGGTATATTCATCTTAGAGTACCCTTGTACATTACAGAACCAAAATCCTTAAAAAATTAAGCAATCTAGTTTTGAAAATAAGTAATCTAAAAATAAACTATATTTAAATTGTTCCCATTTAAAATAGATTTTTTTCCTGACATTGATCATGTGATATGCATATACATCCTTCTGAGACTACAGTAATCACTGAAGGCAGAGGGTGTGTGTGTGTGTGTGTGTGTGTGTGTGTGTGTGTGTGGAGGTGGGGGGGGGGTAATGTAGTGAAATGCCTTAACCTTTCCTCTGGGAAGGTAATCAGTATGTAGGCAAAAGTGAAATGTGTTTAGAGGTTCAGCCAAGTTCCTGGGGGATGTTTATCAGCTTTACTGAACATCATCTCTCCCGTAAAACCATTTCTCTTCAAATGTTTTATTTACCAAAAAAGTGTATTTATATCCTATATTCATAAAATTCTCCTTTTATGCTAATTATTTCCACTAATAATCTTCACTTACGTTTTATCTTAGGGATGTTTAGGGTTTTACACTGCCATCCATGATCACGGTAATATCTGAGTACCTTCCACCTAGGTTCAATAGCAATTGCAAAATTCACAGAGGACTTTATGGCTGTATGACGTCATTCTAGGACTCTCAGGGAACCTCGGTGTGAAAATAATAATTTCTGGTAGGAATAGGGTTGGGACAGCTGCATCTTCCCTCCTAATATTGCTACATGGTTAGTGTGCACTATTGACCAATGCACAAGACTCCAGTTGGGCCAGTACTTGGTGGTATTTCATACTGTACTAGAATGTCTCCCAACTTGACTTGTTGTCCAGAGTCTCAACTATCATTTAAAAAAAAAAAAAGTCTCAAGTTGTTATGGTTGCTAAGAAAACCTTGAAAATGTGAAGTTACTGTAACTGGACTAGTCCTGCCTGCCTACGTTTTCAGAGAGCTCTGAGGTGTGAATTCCCCTGTTCGTTCCAGTGGGTGTTTACTCAGATCCCCGAGGCGAACCTTTAAATATTCCTATTGATAACTATTACACTTAAGAAAGAACTTAAGAAAGAAGAGGCAGTATCGTATTGAGACAACCTGCGCAATCTTCTCTGAGTAAGGGTTCATTTTGGTGCTAGTTTTGTGTGGTCTTGGCAGTGTAGCTTCTCCCCCCTCCCCTCCCCTCCCCCAGTCAGGAAGGAACCAAACTTAATCTGAGCCCCACAGAGGGGACTTTATCCTGAAGAGCCTAGTGGAGCAGACTGTGTGTAGGATCATGGATGAAAGGATACTACCAAATGAGTTTCCCACCTCCTCTTTCCTTCTGTTTCTATCCCCATCAATAGTAATCTCCTTGGACAGCAAAATGTGGATTCCAAACATAGCCCCAGCCTCGTTATATAAATTTGTCCCTAATGAAGACTTGAACTGATGACACTGAAATCTACTGTTAGCACCATATCAATTTAGTCTCTTGAGCAGCTACGTCCTTGTAATAATAAGAGAGAAAAATAAATGGGATTTTAAAATATTGTGCTTTTTAAATGCCTTTTTTTAAAATATGGGAAGTAGTTGCTTTTCTTGGAGAGGATTTATTGAATAATGAATCTTGTTTGGACAATAGCCTCAATCTACCATTTTACGTGCATCCCTGGGTCGGTACATTTTTTTGGAGGTTACTTGTTTGAATCCTGAGACAAGCATATCTTGTTCATCTGGTTCTATCGGGCGGTTTGTAGTCTTCCTAATATCATAGCATCAATAATTGATTAAAGGGTTTTATTCTTAAATATTGAGAGATTTTAATTATCTGTACATTTACTTAGTTTTAATGCTTTCCACATTTTTCACACACAAACTGTGTCAAATCAAGTGAATCGGATCATAGATATGAACTGATTGAAGCATATAATACATGATGTTTTTTTAACGTCCATTTAAAAAATTACTGATTTTGTGTGTGAGTAGAAGGCAGTACATTTTGTAAAATGGCATGTGTTGTTTAAGATGTGAAAATCATTTTTTTTTATTATACCATATAGGTAAAGTCTTGAATGCTTGGAAACTGGAAGACTGCTGTTACTGTGCAACTGATACAAAATCCATGTATTGTTAATAGCATATATCCAGTAGTCTTTCCAGGTATATATGTTTTCTTCTTTTTATAGTCTGAAATGCCACTCAAGCAAGTCATGAGAGATTTATAATAATACTTTTGATACACTAATTAGATTGTTAGCTTCTACTTAGTCAAGGATGTTAAAAAAGTGATAAATAGAATATCATACTCACTTAATACAGCCATTAAGCAATGAATACCAGAATATTAGGAAATCAAGTAAATCCAAGGTATTACATTTGGCATTCTCAGCTTATTAAAAATATCCAACATTTTTGGATTACTGCTGAAAGTTTACTGTATCTGAAGGTATTCAGTAATATATGAACATGTTCTATGATTTCCCTTTAGAGATTCTGTTGATAAAGGCTCAGGGTAGTTCTATCTAAAATGGATCATAGTGTAGATATAACATTCATGTTCTGGTCTGTTATACATATTTTGTTTGCTACTGACCACTGCACCAAGGATCCATTAAATTAAAAGGGTGACTGGGTGAAATGCAAATCCTAGGTCCTGTCTTCCCATCTGTTTCTCTGTCTAGTTGTAAATTTACTATCCCACAGACATTTTGAGTGAAAATTTGGGTAACACACAGCCACTGCAACTTCTGTAGTTCATTCATTCCGTTACAACAGCAGAAACCATTATATGGTCAGCATTTGCCAACTGTAACCTCATAGTAAGCACAGGCTTCTTCTACTTTATATACAAAAGTAGTGCTCTCTCAAATACCGAGTGAAAGCCATTGGCAAGGGCTACATTTTTGATGATCACTGTATTTTAAAATGCTTTGAATAAGGAAGGCCATACAATTTAGGCACCAATATGGGTGCTCTGTGCTTGAATCCAGTACGGGGGGAGTGGATTTAGACAGTTATTCTCTGCCAAGCAAACCCAGCAGTGACCAGTTGCTTTCTGCGCCATGTAGCATGCTAGTGGTAATCCTAATTTGCCAGCCTAGAGCTAATACAAAGGATCAGAGAGAGGCCAAAACACTTGTGCTATTGATAAAATCATGGTAGCTTGTTCACCAAAGGTTGGTGAGAGATGTGTTCACTAGTAGTATCATATCAAGTATGAGTTAGCACAATGATTTTTACTGCTTCCATGACAATAGGTGCAGTCAGCACATAATGCCATGGCATAGTCTATACGGGGTAAAAACTATGGAGCCTGATATAGTCCAAATCACATATTCAAAAATCTGTAAGTAAGTCTCATGCATAGGGCTCACTAGGAATTGATCACTGCTAGGGTGTAGTCTGTCATGACCCACAGGACTTGAACCCAGGCCCTCAGGGTTCATGGGAGCAGCCACACTCCAACACTACACTTGGCAGCTTGCAGACCGTGGTTTACCTACGACCCATGAAGCCCAGCCCCAGTGTAAGGCTCAGCCCCTGAGGTCTGATTGGTGGAGTCCCAGAGTGGCTGATGACCCCACTGGTTCTACTTAAGCCAGCAGCAGGTGCGGGAAGCTGTCCAAACAACTGGTCTCCACCTGGCCCTGGACTGTGTGCCTCCTGCTCCTGTGCCCCTGGCTTGATTTCCTGGCATCCTGACCCAGCTTGACTCTTGGCATCTGACTTTTTGGTATCCTGACCTGATCTAACTCAGGTTCCCTACTCATGGTTCTGACCTTCAGTTTGTGTTCTGCTTCTGTTCCTCTGGAATCCTGACCCAGTCGACACTTGACTCCTGTCTCATGGTGGCAGACTCCGGCTCCAACGACTAGGTCAAGCTGCCCATAAGCTGGCTGTGACATAGACTTTGTCCCATGTTACAAACATGGTAGAAAAATTAGGTGGTAGTGCATCTATGAAGGTTTGAATCACAATTAAAGTGATGGTAGCATGATTAGTCATTATAACATAATTTGTTTCATGGTCTGATAAGCTGCCATTTTCTTTTCCATCCTTGGCTGCTTCACCATATGTGGTATTTTCTATTGAGAATATGAAAGATGGAATGAATTTTGAATCTTGGGCCTCTTTGCTTGAATCCTTTCCCTCCACATCAGAAGCCCATAGGGAAAGTTGTTCCCAATATTTTTTATTTTGAGTCTTCTAGAATAAAACTGTATAGGGACAAGAAACTTCAGTTGAAGTAGTATTAGGAGACTATAAGAAATATTTGTAACTGTTATTGCCTGGTCAGAATAATTACCTTAACTGTCCTGAGAGCCCTTTTCACTTTTCACCTTCATGTAAACTTTGCTTAAAATTCTGTTAGGGGTTGTGAGCTCTATGCAAAGAAGATGGTTTGCCCTGCAGTCCTGACTCGCATAATAAAAAAGAAATATCTTCTTCAGCCTGGAAACATTTTGAGTTTGAAGCCAAAAACTTGGGACCTTCTGTGGACTTCTGTAGACTTTGGGTGTTAAATTAAAATTATAGCTATAACCTTGAACTGTTGTTTTGGAATAGACACCAATAAATATAATGGGTCCATTGGGAAGGCACAGAGCATTTTGAGATTTATTAGGGGGAAGAAATCAATAGTTTCCCTGAGGCTGTGTAAGTCATGAGTAGTACTAGTAGTTTTATGCAAAGTTGACAATATCATGAAATATAAACCCTCAGTTTGGATTTTTACCAGAAATTGAAGTGGCATTAAAAAGAAAAGTAAATGTTTTATCATGTGTCTTCAGGAGGTACTTTGTATTTCTTACCATTTTACCTTGTGAGTTCCCTTTAATTGAGCAATAAAAGACAGGTTGTAAGAAGACAAGTTTGGTTCTCAATTCACTTTTCTCTGATTGCTGGATTATTTCCTTTTTCCACTCTCTGATTAAACTTGTCTGGCCCTGAGGAATCTTTATTTTGTAAATGCCAAGTCACACACATTGTCTGCTCATAAACTGGGGTAGGGTTTGAGGGGGGAGCCAGAGAAAGGATTAAATGCCACTATTAAGGACAGCTTTAAGTGCTACATGATGATTTTATTATTAATAACATTAAATTGCAAATCATAGAATCTAGCGATGCAAAAGACCTATTGGGTCATCTAGTCAGTCTCCTTACCAATGGAGACTATTTGTACAATTGCTAGTCTATTGTTCACTCTACTGTTAAACAGACTCTGTTAGTTAAAGGGAAGAAAGAGACACTGAACATAATTAAAAGTAGTTCCACTTTTTTTTTTTCATTTGTTTTGTTTTGGAAACAAAGCAAAAGATAAGGAACCCTTTTTATTTTTCTCCTGAAGAAAAGCAAAGGCCCTTACCTTTTTTAAAGCCATTCTTTAAAAAACTTGATCTGGCATGATTTGTGTTACTAAAATTTCCCGGGAAGGTAGAAACTGTTTTCTGTTTTTTGTAATCTATCTCTTTAATATATTACATGCACAAGGATAACAACTATTTGTGAGTAAATCAAAAAAGAATGAAATTCTGTCATCAAAGGTTTTGGCTAAATACTTTCCTCAGGAATAGACTCAGAGACTTTAAGGCCAGAAGGGACAATTATTACCATCCAGTCTGACTTCCTTCAGCCAGCCCGAGACTCCTGCGGCCGGGGGCGAGAAGGTGCCTTGTGGCTCTGGCCACGGGGGGTCTCGGGGCTCTGGCCGTGCACGGGCAGAAGGGATGGAGTCAGGGCATAACCTCCCCAAAGCGGGGCTCCGCCCATGCCTGTAATAGACCCATAGCCTCTGGCTGAGTTACTGAAGTCCTCAAATCATTTTCAAGAAAGGGAAAAAAAGTGATCCGGGTAACTACAGGCCTGTTAGTTTAACATCTGTAGTGTGCAAGGTGTTAGAGAAAATTCTGAAAGAGAAACTAGTTGAGGACCTGGAGGTTAGTGGCAATTGCGATAAATTACAACATGGTTTTACGAAGGGCAGATCGTGCCAAACGAATCTGATCTCCTTCTTTGAGAAAGTAACGGATTTATTAGATAAGGGAAATGCGGTGGACCTAATATACCTGGATTTCAGTAAAGCGTTTGATACTGTACCCCATGAGGAATTATTGGTTAAACTGACAAACATGGGGATCGATATGAAAATCCAGAGGTGGATAAGGAATTGGTTAATGGGGAGAATGCAGCGGGTCGTATTAAAGGGTGAACTGTCGGGTTGGAGGGAGGTTACTAGTGGAGTGCCTCAAGGTTCGGTTTTGGGACCCATTTTATTTAATCTATTTATAACTGACCTCGGAACCGATTGCAGGAGTGGGCTGATAAAGTTTGCGGATGATACGAAGGTGGGAGGCGTTGTAAATTCGGAGGAGGATAGGGATATCCTGCAGGGAGACTTGAACGAGCTTGTGAATTGGAGTATCAGGAATAGGATGAAATTTAATAGTAAAAAGTGTAAGGTGATGCATTTGGGGATGACTAATAAAAATTTTAGTTACAAGATGGGGACGCATTGGTTAGAAGTAACGGAAGAGGAGAAGGACCTAGGGGTCCTAGTAGACCGCAGGATGACTATGAGTCGACAATGCGACGTGGCGGTGAAAAAAGCCAATGCTGTCTTGGGATGCATTAGGCGAGGTATATATAGTAGGGATAAGGAGGTCCTGCTTCCGTTGTACAAGGCGCTGGTGAGACCTCATTTGGAGTACTGTGTGCAGTTCTGGTCTCCCATGTTTAAAAAAGATGAACTCAAACTGGAACGGGTGCAGAGAAGGGCCACTAGGATGATCAGAGGAATGGAAAACCTGTCGTATGAAAAGAGACTAGAGGAGCTTGGGTTGTTTAGTCTGACAAAGCGAAGGCTGAGGGGGGATATGATTGCTATCTTTAAATATATTAGAGGGATTAATACGAGGGAGGGAGAAGAATTATTCCAGCTTAGTACTAATGTGGATACGAGAACGAATGGATATAAACTGGCCGTGGGGAGGTTCAGGCTTGAAATTAGACGAAGGTTTCTGACCGTCAGAGGGGTGAAATATTGGAACGGCCTTCCGAGGGAAACGGTGGGGGCGACGGACCTGTCTGGTTTTAAGATTAAGTTAGATAAATTTATGGAGGGAATGGTTTAATGGTATAACATAGTAGTCAAGGAAAACCAAGAAATGGTAGGTAAATTGTATAATGGCTGACGGGGTCAGGCTGGAGACTCTTGCCTATATGCTCGGGGTCTTACTGATCGCCATATTTGGGGTCGGGAAGGAATTTTCCTCCAGGGCAGATTGGCTGAGCCTCTGGAGGTTTTTCGCCTTCCTCCGCAGCATAGGGCAGGGATCTCTAGCAGGAGGGTTTCTGCCGATTGAAGTCACCTAAAACAGGATTGGGGACTTCAACAGCAGAGTCCAGGGAAGGGGTAGGGACGGTTTTATGGCCTGCAGCATGCAGGGGGTCAGACCAGATGATCATAATGGTCCCTTCTGACCTTAAAGTCTATGAGTCTATGAGATAATTCACCGATGACACTATTTAAACCTGCAAGTGACGCGTGCTCCATGCTTCTGAGGAAAGCAAAAAAAAAAAAACCCCTTCCCTACCCCAAATATGATCATCAGCTAGACCCTGAGCATGTGGACAAGGCCCACCAGGCAGATACCTGGGAAAGAATTCTCTGTAGTAACTCAGAGCCTTCCCCCGTCTAGTGTCCTGTTTACAACCATTGGGGATTTTTGCTACTGGCAGTCTTCAGTGGGCCACATACCATCATAGGCAGTCCCATCATACCCCTTCAAAAACTTATCAAGCTCTGTCTTGAAGCCAGTTAGATATTTTGCCCCCACAGCTTACCTTAGCAGGCTGTTCCAGAACTTCACTCTAATGGTTAGAAACCTTCACCTAATTTCAAGACTAAACTTGTTGATGGCCAGTTTATATCCATTTGTTCTTGTGTCCACATTGGTGCTTAACTTAAATAACTCCTCTCCTTCCCTGGTATTTATCCCTCTGATGTATTTATAGAGAACAATCATATCTCCCCTAAGCCTTCTTTTGATTTGGCTAAAGAAGCCAGCGCTTTGTCTCCTCTCATAAGGTAGGTTTTCCATTTCTCAGATCATCCTAGTAGCCCTTCTCTGCACCTGTTCCAGTTTGAAGTCATCTTTCTTAAACATGGGAGATCAGAATTGCACACAGTATTCCAGATGAGGTTTCACCAATGCCATGTATAATGGTACTAAGACTTCCTTGTCTTAGCCTTTTTCATGGCCACATCACATTGACGGGGCTCATAATCATCCTGTGATCCACCAACACACCCAGGTTTTTCTCCTCCGTTGTCGCTTCCAACTGATAAATCCCCAGCTGATAGCAAATATTCTTGTTTTTAATCCCTAAATGCATGATCTTGCACTTTACACTATTACATTTCATCCCATTTCTATTACTCCACTTTACAAGGTCATCCAGCTCTTCTTGAATGATATTCTGGTTCTCCTCTATATTGGCAATACCTCACAACTTTGTCATCCACACGTTTTATTAGCGCACTCACTTTTTGTGCCAAAATCAATAATAAAACTGTTAAATAAGATTGGTCCCAAGACCAATCCCTGAGGACCTCCACTAGTAATCTCCCCCCAGCCTGACAGTCACCTTTCAGCGTGGCCCACTGTAGTCTCCCCTTGAACCAGTTCCTCATCCAATTTTCAATTTTCATATTCATCTCCATCTTCTTCAATTTAACTAATAATTTCCCATGTGTACCTGTATCAAATGCCTCACTGAAATTCAGGTAGATTACATCTACTGCATATCTTTTGTCTAAAAAATCAGTTATCTTCTCAAATGTTTGCTGAACATCATTTGAGTTTATCTGAGAACATAAAGCAGTATGCCTGTCCTATTATCAATCTTTTAAAAATAAATAGTTTAGCATGGTTTTAAAATGTATTTGAAGCTTGGTTATTTGTTTGAACATTAACACTGTTCATTATACTGTGGTGTTTCATCATTGGTTGGATTTATCATTAGGGTAGCTAATGAGATGGTCAAGAATTTGTTTATGAAGGGGGTTCTTAAACTTGCTGTTACTCACTCAATCACAGTAGAAGTAATGCAGGAATATTCTGAATGGTGACTCTACAAATGTCATTGTGAAACTTGCATGTTTATTTTGTATCTCTAGTCTTCAAATTGTAGACATTCAGATAATCAGATGATGGTCACAGTATAAAAACAAAGATCACATTTTCTCAGTTTAAAAGTATATGCATGTGTGTATAGGTATATTTCTAACTTTCAACCCTAACTTCTTAGTAAATTGGTGTCCTTTGCCACTCGCAAATCACCACTTGGTGAGGGAGAGATTCTGCTGTCTCTTAACCTGTGCCACCACCTCTTTGTCTACAGGGAGGTGGCACAGATGTATATCAGGATAATATTTGCTTCTGCTGTTGGAATTTAGTTAGTAATGCTTTTTGCTTTTTGTCATCTAAACTGGCTTGCAGAAGATTTGTGCTTGAAGTTTAAGACATTATTTTTGACTTTTAAAGCCTCAAACAATTTGGGTTCAACTTAGACTATGACTATATCTCTCTCCATATGAAAGAGCAGTAGTTGTACTTATCCTTGAATAGGCCCTTAGCCAAGATTGGAAAGAGTTAGCAACAGACCTCTCACTGAGAGGTCCTGGATTTTGGAATTCAATCCTCACTTTGGCAACCTTCACTATCCGGGTTTGGTGACCTTTATTACAAATGGCAAGATAAATTTGCTCATTCTCCCAGGCTTTTCTTATGGGAGGGGAATATGTTGAAGGGTTGCAATGGTGTCTGTATTTATGGTTAAGAAAATTTTATTGTGTTGGACTGTATTTTAAATTTAGTACCTGTGTTTATTTATTCTTTTTCCAAATGTATTTTAGCTGTTTGGAATGCACATAGAATTTGGATATGTGCAACTGGAAATAAATTGAAATAAATAATCTTAAAGTAAGAGTCTGATAAGAATCTGAATACAAAACAGGCAGCAGATCAGTTGAGCTTTACACAGTCATTTTTCAGAGCAGAACCGCAGTTTAACATAAGTTGTAAATTTCATCATATTAATTTGTTTTATGAGCTGCATTTCATTCATTTATTACTCTTGAATTACAAATAGTGGTGATGCGTAAATATAATGCCAGCTAGGCAGCATGTGATGCCTTTGGTGTACTAAGAGTCATATCTCCGGCATGATATTTTAGCTTGGGTAACAAACGTCCTCTGTGGAGTGGAATCTGTCCCTCCTTCCGACTACATGACATAATGTGTTCTCTGTAGTTCTGTTGTAGAGCTGGTCGAATATTGTTCAGTGGACCTGTTTGGCAATGAATCCTATAAAGATTCTTTCTGAACTCCAGGCCATTGATCTCCTTCAATCTCAGACTTAAGGTAGAAGGATAGGCCATGTCAAAATCACTCCTTCTGTAAGCTTTGGAGTAGTTCAGACTTTTAATCCTGTGTTTAGGTATCGGATCCTTCTTTCTGGATAACTATCCAAGATCTAAATCTGCAAAATAATGAACTGCATATTGGTCAGTATCCAATTAAACATGCGAAAGGTCATAACTATAAAAACAGTTTGTGACTGAACTTGCAACCAATTGAAAATATTTGCATTGCACTTATGTATATATGCCATATCTCTGTGTGTGCATTATTTTAAAAACAAAACAAAAAAAATCCCAAACACTTTTTGATTGACTGAAAGCTCTTTCATGTGTATAGTATTCTAGAAGGGGTTGATACCACAAGGTTAAAAATCTGGCTTCTCTCCGAACATCTAGGAGAGGAATTGGAATCCATTTGGAAGACCGTGGGATATTAAATGCCTCAGAAAAGAACATTTCAGGTGGGAAACAATTTTTTCTTTCCAGGGTGGAGCTAAATTTAACTGGGGTAGGCTGTTCATTTTAGGGGAGTTGTCAATTGTAAATGTCCATTTAATTCCTGCAATGGAATATTCATTTTGTTATAGAGCCCACTGTGAGAAGACACTTCCTAGGTGTGATGTAGGGGGAAAAAAGTGGTACAGCCAATTTACCAAATAATTTTGTATCCCACTGTATTAATTCCTCATGGATAGGAGGAAATGTACTGGGCAGTGGGTATTTCAGGTATTTGCTTAATTGTCCTCATGCATACTCCTGTTTGTTTTCAAAATTTTAGTGCACAAACATACATCATAGCATATCGTGAGGAGCAATATAGCCAGCCAGGCTCACTTTCCCCATTTCAACACTATTAGTATTTTCATCACCAAGTAAAAATTGATCAATGAAGACAAATCCTTGGAATCACGAAATAAATTAGTGTACTAGGGGCAATCGTTTCTTTTGTAACTGTTTTACAAAGTTGGTGGATGAAGGAACTGTACATGGTACTAACAGACAGTCACTTAAAAATGATGTAAGGTTTTGTTACCAGGGAATGAATTTGTGCGCTAGTCATGCTACTGCACTTGCTACCTTTATAGTAGTTTACCATTTTTTTTTAACCATTTTGGTTTGCTAATACTTCTCTAAATTAGTTGATGGTAACCAAAGGTTTACTATGGTATTTAAAGGAGGGAATTGCACTGGAAACAGATACGCTATGCAGTAATTTCCCTCCCCCCCCCATTCAGTTAGAAAGAGATTGTTATACTTCAAGAAGTCATGGTATCAAATATGAGGAAATTTTGGGAAAACAAAACCAAACCTCTTCTATCTCATAGAACTGGAAGGGACGCTGAAAGGTCATAGAGTCCAGCCCCCTGCCTTTACTAGCAGGACCAAGTACTGATTTTGCTCCAGATCCCTAATAGGCCAATGCTCAAACCACTGAGCTATCCCCCCCCCCCCCCCTCCCTCAGTTCTACTTAACTGTCATTCTGTTTCTTTTACATTGGGAAACCCACTCTTTGGCTTTGGCCGACATAACTTCTTACAGTTCTGACTAGTGCTTCTGTGCTTCAGGATTTTGTCAGACTAATTTAAATTAAAATATATGCCATTTCCTTTATGTTCTTTACAGTAGATAAAATATGTTAATTTGTGTAAATGCTCTTCTGAGTGCAGATGCTTACACTGAAAGCATGCTTATCTTAAAAGCTGCATGTCTTTCAGTCTTGGCTTCTTTTATATGCACAGTTTTATTTTTTTTTTAAATGCATGTCTTAATATTTGAGAAGACTTTTTTAAGGACACATTTGAAGCTAAGTGAAAAAGCTCTCTGCTTTTTTTCATAAATATTCATGAGTTCATAGAAAATCTTGTTACTGAATTGCTTTTTTCTTTTGAGGTTTTATACTCTTTCCCCTCCCCCCCCCCTTGCTTCATTTCATTGCTAAAGATTAGCAAATTTAGGATATTGGGTTGACTGAATTATTGTATACTCAACATCGGCTCTGTTATGTGAGATGTCAGCATGCTTACCTTTGTCTATTATCACAAAAGTTTGTGCATCTTAATATGTTGCATTGCAAAATAAAAGCGGTGAATCTATCAAAATTAATGTGATTCATCATTTTACTTTCAAGGTTTGCAGCATAATGTGCAATATTTGGTATTATTAATGTATTGTGATTATGTAGTTTATAAATAGAAGTATATTTAAATTACATTTGGGGTCTAATGTCAGAAATACTTACCTTCATTAGTTGTGAAGTATTATGAATGAAAATGTGAATAATGGGACACTTCTTCAGGAATTCTACTTCAGTTATGAATGTAACCTGATAGCATATATTTCTCTTATTCTAAGCAATGGCAAGGCTTTAATGGTTATGCACAGAGCTTAGCTACATATAACCATATTCCGAACTGATGTCAAACTTAATTTTGAATTAAGAGGCAAGGTATTCGCCATAGTGCAAAATGGAAAAAAATGTTTTTTTATTTTATAAGTAGTTGATCTCCTTTAATTGTAAGTCAATAATATTGAACATTGAAGAGACGTTATCCTGTTTTGTTTATGATTAGTTGCATCAGGCAGAACTTGGTGGAGATAGTATAGAAATCAGAAATAAATGTCTAGTAATTACTTATATCAGTGCTCGCAAAAAAAAAAAATCTAGTATGTTTTCAAAGTAACAAAAGTCAGGCATATACAATGCTATATCCATTAAATATTCATGCTTCATGTTTTCTGGGCTACACCTTTGATAAATCAGTGATGCACAGAAGATGGACTGTATAATGTGATAGGGAGAAATGAAATTCACATTTCCTACCATGGAATCCACAGAGCCTGGTACTAGCTAGGGTGACCAGATATCCCAATTTTATAGGGACAGTCCCGATTTTTGGGTCTTTTTCTTATATAGGCTCCTATTACCCCCACCCCCTGTCCTGATTTGTCCAATTTGCTGTCTGGTCACCCTAGTACTAGCTGATCATAAATATATGCCCAGTCAATAGCTATGTCTGTCCCCGTAACGAGAACATCGGGGTAAATAAATCAAATATTATTTAAGACATTTTTCTCAGTAAGAGAGAAATATACAAGTGCTTTCAGGATGTTATTCACTGCTGATTATTCATTGCACACTTTTTTTTTTTTAACTCAACATTCACTGACTTTCAATGTGTTAGACATTTAAACTTCAGTAAAGTGCTGGAGAGAGGGTAAAAATGGCAAAGGATTAGGTCAGTCAAATCTGACAGTATATAAAGCCGAAAGCTGGTTGCATGCTATTATAGCAAAAGACCTGTTTGTCTTTTTTTTTTCCCACTGGCCAATAGCTCAATCAAAAAGACGACTTTGCATATATGACTAAATTTGTACTTTAGTATGTTTGTTTCTCTTTTACATATCCAACTCCATATTCTTCACTTCAATTTTATAGCTTTTTTATTTGCAATTTAGATTCCTATTAAATATTCCTATTAAAGTAATGTACACACATACTCATTCTGACAAGAAAAACAATCAGACCTACTCATGTTCCTTTTTTGATACTATTTGCCATAAAATGCACTGACTGAAAATTATTGTAGCTTAACTACGTTTTGGTCCCTCCCTGTACTCATTTAGGCTTCTAAGCCTACTCCTGCAGCTGAATAAACCACTTACTGGTCCCACCAAAGAAAATCTCCAGATTTGGACAACTCTTAATCTTCCACCCACAATCATAAATATGTGCAAGTTAATGGACTCATAATGGAAAACCACAGTGCTGTCAGTGTGATAAGTTTCGGAAAATGTTGACTTAAATGATAGCCCCGCCTATATAGTGAAGATTGTCATAAGTGCAATGATACGTGAAACCTTGAGAAGGCAAGCTGCAATAAATGGTGACAGTAAGCATGCAGGACAATTGGAGAGATAAGAAATCCAACATGTTTCCTTTCATATTAGCACGAATCATTCCACAAAGCAAAAAGTCTTAATAGGTTAATGCTTGTAAATGAGTATTAATATGTGTCTGTCTTTAAAAATAAGCACAGGCATTTTTATGCTTTGTATCACACAGCTTGCATTCAACTGATATAATGGGTCACTTCACCTTAAATGGTCCCTTGAAATATGTGTAAACTAGTTATGCTAAACAATCTGTTCCACCCTGTATTTAGTAGTGGCACTCTAAATCAGTGGTTCTCAAACTTTTTTTTCATGGACCACTTGAAAATTGCTGAGGCTGTCGGCGGACCACTTAATGATCTTTCCAAATGTTGTTTGTACCATTAGCTAACTATTGTAAAGTGCTTTGGATAAAAGCGCTGTATGGTAAAAAAAAATTAACTTTTTTTGTTCTACAAATAAAAGCACACAGCTCATATTTTAATATCCGTAGTCTTACCTTTCTAATGCAATGGATGTGCCCTCTCTCTCCCGCCACAGCAGTTCCCGAGCTGGGGCTGGAAAGGAGGGCCGTGTCTCCCCGGCAGCCGCAGCCCTGGAGCTGGGGAAAGTCGCCTCTTTCTCTGGCCACTGCAGCCCTGCACATCCCAAATCCCCCACCCTTTCTCACCCCACTGCCTCCTCCCCCATTCCCCCCCGAGGCCACCACCTCACCTTAAATGTGCATCTCCAGGGTCCAGGCACCTAATTAGTGGAGCCACACCTGCATGACTCCACTAATTAGGTGGGTTTCCCTTCATTCTTTCGTGTGCGACCACTCAGGCGCGCACCTTAGAGGGGACTATCCGCAGACCACCTGAATGGAGCTCACAGATCATTGGTGGTCCGCAGACCACAGTTTGAGAACCTCTGCTATAAGTTGGTTTCCCAGACCTGAAGAAGAGCTCTGTGTAGCTTGAAAGCTTGTCTCTCTCATCAACAGAAATTGGTCCAATAAAAGATATTATCTTACCCTCCTTGTCTCTCTAATAACATTTAACTATCCAATCAGGAATGTGCCTGTGAGACATAGATTTATCTCTCTGGTATGTGCAAGCCACAGTTGGCGGGGGGAGGAGGGGAAATATGCACTATAGACAGCTGCTAAGTCTCTAGTGTTACCTAATGGGAAACAATAAAATACATCTCCATCTGGGTACTTTAGCATTTATATTGCTTCAGCAATATTCTTGTCCCGCGCCTCAATTCCCTCTAGTGTTAGTCTAGAATTACTGCTTATCCCATTTTTTGTGGGTTAGTTTGAAGCTATCAACATAACTAACAGATGTTGGCAGCAAAGGGAAGATCTTGATCTGCATGATGTCACACCACTAACTGCTCCAGTTCCTGCTACTTCCTCCCTCTCACTCTCAAAGAGCAAATAGTCCTTCTCAACAGCTGATTTTGAATGGGTTATTCCATCAATATATAAGGATTCTGGTTCGGATTCACCTCCTTTCACTTCTTCTGCATGCTTTTAGGGAGAAAAAGATCTTGGTCAACAATACTTACATGCAAAATACGAAACCAAAAACAACAAAGGAAATTTCTCTAGCGCTGGGACTGCCTCACTCTGAAATGAGCCAGTGGCTTGTGTGGGTTTCATTGCAGGAGCATCCAGAGGCCAGGGCTCAGCTGGTGTAGCAGCGTTCACTGGAAGCTCTGAACATGGGTAAAATTGAATCGCTCAGATTTTCTGTCTACTCAGAGCTGCCAGCCTCAGATGAAGAAGGACAAGAGACAGAGCACACTAGGGGACTAGCCTGGCAAAGCTTCCTGTTCTTTCCGAACAACGGTTTCTAAGTGCAGGGCAGCTGAAGAAAATAGCTGGCCTTGAAATCTTTTCAGGAGACGTGTTTTGTCCTATGTTAAAATTGCTCCAGCTGTGTACCCAAGACTTCTACTCCAGCAAATGTATCTGAGTGGAATTCGCTTTGGTAATTCTACAAATTGCTTTCATGGCTGTTTAAAGTGTAGGTCTTGGCTCACTGAATCAAGCAGGATAGATGTGCCATGGTAGAATGGAAGATTTTATTCTATCTTGCTCTTTTGACTCTCAGCAGTAGGCACCCATGAAACAAAGAGAATAAAGCATCTGTAACCCAGCTGAGTGTGGAAGCCAGATCAATGACCTTTTACATTGTGGAAAACTATCTATCTCTTGTGGCGTATAAGGCCCTTAGAGTAATTAATTCAAAGGATCTACGCTTCGTGTTTGTGTGATTATGAACTTCCAGGTATATGGTATAAATATCTTAAATCCCTAGAAGCTACTAATATTACCTGTAATATGAAAATAACGAGGAGTCCGGTGGCACGTTAAAGACTAACAGATTTATTTGAGCATAAGCTTTCGTGGGTAAAAACCCACTTCTTAATATGAAGGTAACACTCACCCTTTCTGCTACAATTAATATTACTGCTTCCTTTTACTAGGAAATGATTGTTATAGCATCTTATCTCTAGTTCAGGGGTAGGAAAGCAACATTCCCAGAGTTGGCATTTCTGTGTAATATAACAAGGTGATGTAGAACTTCCCATCAAGTATTTTTTTCAAACACTAGGCACACTATCTGTACTATAGAAGCCTCATTAGATGCCAGAGTGAGATTATTGGAGTTTAATTCTCAATATGAGTCTTCTGTAGGGTGCCATTCAGGTAGTATATATGGTCAATTTTGGTATATTAGCAGTGATTACATGGGTTATTTTAACACGTTAGAAAGTCAGAATTATTAATTGATCTCTATCTAAACAAAAACAGTAAAACCTAATCAATTTATGGTATTTTTGTAAATGAGCAAAATTAAAAGTAGGAACTTCTGACTAAGATCTGATTCTGACCTGCAGAATAACATAAAGGATTCACATTCATTCTTTTAATCACTAACTCCCCTTATGCAACATCCGAATGCTGTATTTAATCTTGTATTAGAGAAACACAATAGCCTCTGTAGCATTGTGCTCAAGTCACGGCACATTCATTATTTCTGATTCAAGGAAAAAACTCTGGGTGTTTAGTCAGTCCTAAAGCTTAACTATATTGTTTGAGTGAGTAGGATAGAAATTTTAACTAATGTGTCAGAGAAACTTTAGGAAATAATCCTTTTTTGACTGTTATTTATGTACAGTACAAACTGAGACTGGTTTTAAGATTTTAATGGAAAGCAACAAGATTTGAGAAGAGAATTGTGCAAGGGTGAAATGATACTTAGTAATGACAGGATTTCAAATACAGGGGTGTCAGTAATTAGTTGTGTGATGTGGGAAGAAGTGAAGGTGGCAAGTCGGGGAATGAAAAGTGTTGATCAGATGGGCAGATGGCTCTTCACAGACAGTAAATTTGATGCTAAAGGTGAGGAGAAACCACTGAAGAGTAGTGAACAGGAGGCTGGATAACATCAGTGTGATAGGAAAGAGATATGATTTTGGTGGCAGCGTTTTGGTTGCATTAAAGGGGAATCAGGCAAGATGCATTGAGGCCAGAGAACAGGAGGCTGCAGTAGTCTAGGCAAGAGAAAATCAGGACCTAAACCAGGTCTTTAGAAGTGGATGTGAATGGAGACGGATGTTAAAGATGTTGTGGAGGGAAAAAAATGGGAGACTTTTGACAGCACCACTGAGAAGAAAAAAGGGGAGTGTATAACATGATGAGTTTGAGGCTGTCAGTGGGGCAGAAACTTTCCTGGGAGGGAAAGAGCTTTGAGGACACATGAAAAGTTGAATTTTTGCTCTTGTTTCATTTGAGGTGGTGGCATCAAATCCAGTGAGATATACTGGAAATGTGTGAGATGAAAGAAAATAGTCAAGAACAGTGAGGTATATCTGAGTAAGTAGTTCTGCTGTAGTGGGTATATACAATTTTAATGAATTAAATAACAAGTTGTGATGTAAAATTTGAGATGAATGCAGGTACAAAGTTAACACATACAAAGAAGTTGGTGTACTTGGGTTAGTATGTTTAAGAAATTTAACATATATCCTGATACCATTTGGGATGAAACACTCACTGATATATGCTGAAAAAATAGATGAAACAACTTCAAATTCCTTATAATTTTCCAGGCAATTTATTGAAAAGACCTGTGCGGTCTGACTGCCAGTGCTTTAGAAAGGATGTCTTGTTAAATGAATACAGAAGAAGAAAAATGGAGATAACTCTTAATTGAAACTATACTGTACCAAAACATAGAGGGGGAAATCCTCCCCTCAGATCAACATGATGCTGTTCAGCTTCAATATTTTGATCCCTTATTGACATCTGTGGAATATTCTTGCATGTGGAGAGGTCAGAATATTGTATTTGAGTATTACTATGTGGATCTGAGTGAAGGATTTTGTGCGTAGAAGTTTGAGTCCTTGACTAATATCAATACTGAAATGTTGTTATCTGGAGTAAGATAGAAATGGTCTAAGAGTGGAAATAAGCATTGTCATGCCACACAAGAATATACTCTGCACTGTTGTAATGAGTCACAGAATGGAATGTCAGAAGTGTTCCACTTTAGCAGTAGCCCTTCAAAGCTTTGAAGGGCTGTATTATCTAAAACCTGTCATTCAGATCACACATTTTAACTCCTTGATGCCAAGAGCTGTAGTTTTGTAGGACAGAATCCTTTGCTAACAATAGACCAGCTGTCATTTGCTGGCATTGTGCTGCCAGCACTGATTCTGAAATATAATCAGAAAAAAGGGGAAGGCTGAGTGATGCTGTTTGCAGAAAAACACTTAACCTTTATGCTTCATTATTAATGTTGAGAAAAGTAGTAGTGTAAGATTTAAGTAATTTTGTATTTAGTACTCCAACTTTTTTAATGTGCTGTTGGTTAAATTTGTCAGGTTACTGAAGATGTGCCTTGGGTCTAGAATATAATAAATTGTGCAATTTTATCGTATCATTAAGGGAATTACAATAGGCTTGCATGGCAGTGTACTGAGAGAATGAAGGTATGGGGTAAAAATTTCAGAAAATCCTTAAGGAACTTAGGCACACTACAGCTTAGGCAGTATTGAAAATTTTAGCGAGGGTCCTTATGCCAATGAGCTGAAATGCTAGGTTAGATGTCATGACACAGGAAAAAAAGACAAAAGGAGGATAAATGTACATAAAATAAGCTCATAAAGTTGGTTGGTTGCTTTGCATTTAGGTAATAGGTTAGTGTGGGTCAGTGCTTGTGGGAAGGAATGGGATTTGATAAGATATTTGAAGGAGAAAAGAGGGGTTGTGCACGTATCTCAGGGGAAAAAAAGAGCTACCATACATATATATATATATAACAAGTGTACACAATGCCGTGGTTCAAAATGAAGGGAGATTTGGCCCAATATCTTTTGATAGAGGTGTCACATTTAGGGTGCAATCCATACCCGTGAGGGGTTGTGAGAGGCGGCCTGCTCTGTAACCCTGAGTGCCTCAATGTTCTGCTGCAGTAGTTTTCATGACTGGATGCTGCCAGCCATACAGCATACAAGCATTCACTGAATGTCTGTGTGTTAAGCAGCCCTGCCTCAGCTGGAATCAGAGTGAACTTCCTTGTTATACCACTGCCACACTCTGGCCTCCACCAGCGTTGGTTACATCTTGCAAGATGACTTCAATACCTGCCAGTCCTAAATTTTCCCAGAAACCTGTGCTCTGCAATGTCCAGCTCTCTCCTGGACCATCCAGAGAGAGAGATTATTGTTGGTTTGTTCCTTAAAAGATGCAATACCCAACAGCTTGCCACATTAACCAGAGTTAACATTCACTTTTAAATCAAACACAGCCCTAGGTTGGTTTAGATTAAAGTAAAACGAGTTTATTAACAAAAGGAGATGAGATTTTGAGTTCAACTATACAGGTTGGAGTTAGAAATGGTTACAAGGAAATAAAAGTGAAAAATGCTTTCTAGAGGCTTAAACTTAACAAAAGGAGCTACAGCCTTTGTTCAAGGTAGTTTCCTTATCAACCTACCTTCCAGCAAGATGGCTGACCAACCCTTCTGGTCAGAATCTCCAACAAAGTCCAAAGTCCAGCTCGGTTCCTTTGTCGTCTTAGGTGAAAGGTAACTTGGAGTTCTTTGCCCCTTTCTTTATAGTTCAGTGAACCTTTGAAATAGATTCTTCTGAACTCCCACAAAGTAAAGTTCATTCAAACTGTGAGGAAGGTTGATATGGAGTCTAGTGGTGAAGGAAATTCCATGCTGGTTTCTCCCCCTCCCACCCGCTGGTGTTTGCTGAAATGCAGATTGATCTGTTTCCTACAATCTCCCCCCTCCCCTCCCCTTGTTGTGATGCTGAGTGGTTGTCTTCTCCCCTGGTTGGCTTGTTGGTCCTACTTACCTTCCATGTAAATTGCATTCCCATTGTCTCTTAAAGTACCTTGGAAATACCTTCCAGGTGGCCAAACCACATTCTTTTGTCTAGGGTGGGGTAACTTTAGCCCTGCCTGGCAGGCACACTTCAACATGTGCATTTATGTTTGTAATTTTGAAGTTGGCCTCCATACATACACCACACAATAATATTAATGGTCAGTATGTTATTAGCTTTCTGTTGATATCTTACATGGCAGCTTCTAGATACAGGTTATGACATTAGTGAGTTAGGGTACATTCAACTGCTCAGGCCAACTGAAACTCACTACGGATACCAATGAGCCTCTTGCATTCCTTTCCCCATAATTCCATGAATTTTAGGGGTCAATCAGTCCCCTTTGGAGCACACAGGATGGGGACCAGTAAAATCTGTGCCATCATTTCTCATTTGTCTATTTCATTGTGAAAATTTCCCCTTAGGAGAGAGAGCGTGACTCATGGATTGTTCCCCATACTTTGGGAGTTATGTGGACCCCTCCCATTGGGGATGGCATAACATTCCTGTGGCAACTACTGTGGGTGTTTACATGGAAAAGTAACGTTAATATGAGAAATGTTTGTACTCTCTGAAAAAAGTTAAACACATTGTCCAGTTTTGTTCTGATTTCTCTCTCAGCTAGCGTACTCCCTTTTCTCCTTATGCTCCCCTGCACTTACATCTCTGCCACCTTGTTCCGTTTTCCAAATCTTCTCTGCACGTGCTTCGATTTTAAAAATGGTTTTAAAAATGGATGAACAACCAGAAATTGTTCAAACTATTCAACATTTTCAGAGCTATTTTCTAACTTATGTTGTAGATTTTTTTCCCGTGAGACTTCACATTTTTGTTATGCAAAGGGCTGAATAAAAATGCCTAATGTTATTGGTGTTCATCTGTAACAAATGAATAGTCTGAAAAGTGCCATCTGCTACCTTGATTTATAGGCACTTTAAAATGAAATATATGTACAATAAAGTATATGTATGATAGTTTGTTTTTATTATTTTTTTTTCTCTACAATTTGTGCTCATTTATTTTGATAAATAAGTGGGGTTATCCAATAAAACTTTCATTGTGCTTCTGGTTTTGTCACAGAGAAAATTTCTTCTTCATAATTGCTATGGCTACAGTGCAGCTGGACATTTATTTTTCTGCAGTTATTATCTTGTGATGTACCAGTAGCAGGAATGCTGAACCAGAGTAAATCGATTAATAGAATCTTATCATGAGAGGTCACTTTTTCCTCCATTGTTATTCAATTTTATGCTACTTGGACTTGTGAATAACTGGACACCAGTAAATAATTCAGGAAAAAGGCATAGCTGCAGAAAAGATTCTCTGATGGAAGTTTTAATTTAACTGGACCTAACTGAGCTCTGGTTTGTGATTTTCTAGCTGTCCATTCTGTTTAAGTGTACTGTGCTATCAGATGACAAAGTTCACCTCTGTGTTGTGCAAGAAATAGGGCAGAATATGGTATCAGACATGTTTTTCTAATACAGGCAAACATTGCATCGTTTGTATTACTCTTGATTAAACAAAATACTTCACAAGATAATATCTAAACTTAAGTTTTAAAGAGACACTGTCATGGCTAGCTTCTTAATGCCCTAAAATGGGAATGCAGTTTTTGGTCTTATTAGGCAGATTTTGAATTTTGTTGAGGCAAACCTGAAAACAGGAGCTACAATTTACATATATATTCATAATCCAGTGAATCACATATAATGTTCTGAAAAGAGATGTCATATTATGACACTAATTGAAACTGCCAGGTACCTTCAAGATTTGTCTATGTAGCACAGATTACAGCAATCCAGCATGGAGCTTATAAGGGCATGAGTAACAGTAGCCAGGTCCGTATCTGGGACAAACTGTCACAGTCACTTAGTAAAACCTAGAAGACAAAGTTTCTTCTGGCTGTTTGTGCAACCTGAGAATAAAGAAATACCCATAGATTGTCCCTTTATTGACCAAAGGTGGGCACTCCTCTTGAATAATGAGGAAAGATTCTCATTGATTCTATCCCCACTATGTTTTGTATCATGGTGTTTTTACTGCCCTGCACAATGAGGTATTCTTTGCAGAACCTTGCTCCATTTAGGGCACTGTCTTTGGTTGGACAGTCATACTCCTAGGTAAACCCAACTGGACTGAGTTTGCAATATTTTAATAAGTAGAAGCCAGGTGTTGGATTTAATTGGTAATTATTCTTCTGACTGTGTGTCTTAGGAAAATTTCTTAAGGGAAGCAAGCATACATTGTATATTCTACAGAGAGGGAGTGCTGTGAATTGCTGTTCACAAATCAACTCTGTGTATGGACATAAACTGTATAAGATTTACTGTATTGTGATTTCTTCACAGATCATTACTTCAGTTGGGCTGTGCCACCCTTAGACATCAAGGCAATATGTATTATACAATAAATATTTCTCTTGCGTTACAAACAAATCTAACTTGCTCAGTGTTCTCATTTGCTTGTCATTACTGTGCTCCCAGCTATTTATGAGCAGTGCTGTTGTCTGAGCCCTGGAAACAAACAGAAAAGCCTGGGTGTTCATATGAATGACACAAGTTCTTTCCTGACTGCTTTGCAAGATCAGAACTGTGGAAATTTCCCCCTCTTTTGGTTTAAATGTCTCTCTCAGTAGCCAGCCTGACCTCCCAGTTGGGTTGTTGTAATATGCTTCTGACCCGCAAGAAAATGGGGGAGGGAAGTGCCCATGATTGCAAGTTTTCTAGTTCAAAAGCTACTTCTTGTGTCAGCACCAGATCTAACAACTCCAAAGAGTACTGAAATATTTGGTGTGCCTATCTGCATATCATTACCCAGAATGCATTTCTGGTTCACAGCTTATTTTATAACAGTGCTGCTGGCTGAGCTCTAGGTACAAAAATAAAGATTTGGGCTGTGTTTTGGATGAACTAATTTTATATGTATTAAAAACAACATTAACAGCTGCTGATTGGCATCAATAAGGCACTCACAGGGTGGGCTTTTTGAGGCATACCCCTGGCCTTCTCGCTCTTTCTCTCAATAGTAAATGAAATCCCAAAATAAGGGGTTTTTTTTATTTTCAAGGTAAAAGAGCTCCCCAAATCAACAGACATTGCCTTGTTCTGAGCTTCTGAACTACAGTTGGCTTCATCTGTGATCAGTGCAACCTCCACACAACCCTGGCTTCCTCTTCTTGCCTTTATAAAGCACCTGTGTCTGGCTGACTGTGCTGTAGTTCCTTTACCTTTCAGAGTCTTGTTCCTTTTCCTGTCTGCTCCCTGAATCCTGTTGGAAAGTACAGGAGAGGAGAGGGGTTTTTCAATCTTTCTTTTTGAATGTTCCCACCCAAGTGCCGAGAGCCCTTTCAAGACTAGGGTGACCAGACAGCAAGTGTGAAAAATTGGGACAGAGGGTGGGGGGTAATAGGAGCCTATATCAGAAAAAGTCCCAAATATCGGGACTGTCCCTATAAAATCGGGACATCTGGTCACCCTATTCAAGACCCAAATGGTTCCTGACACAAATGCATTTTGAAGACAGGTTTGGAGAATTAGGTATTTGCAAAAGTTGTGCACATTTGTATGCACCTAAGATAATTAGAAAAATAATAATTGTGTGTGCACACATGCATGTACAAATCAGACGTTTATGCCTGTTCACAGCCAATTATCAATGACACACAACTAACTTTGCAAAGCTGGCCCCTTTCCTTCTTTGAAACAATCTGCTAAATTCATAAATGGCAGACTGGTACGTGATTTTAAAGGAAATTTTAATTACGGTTTACTGTGCCCAATGAATATAGTCCATAATCATTAATAATCCGCTTTTTTTTTCAAAAATGTCCATTTGAGATTTCTGAATTTGTTGAGTTGGTTATCTACTAGAAATAGTTTGAGCTTTGATGACATGAATGTTCAATAATTAGCAGAGACTCAATTAGTGTTTCGTCTTCTGTGACTGAAGAGCAAAATTGTGCATCTTGACCTGTCTTTTTTGTTTGTTTGTTTGTTTTAGTGGTATAGTATTTTATTTTTGTTACTTAATTGTTATATAGAACCTTTCCTGCTTTCACAGAAAATAAAATTTAACCTGCAGTCTTTACTCACTTTTGGCAATGTGATTCTTATTTTCACACCTTTTTGAAAGTGTGAAATCATATCTGCCAAAACATATAATGCATGAATATTTCCCATTTAAAGCCAGAACAATGATGCATGAAGCTTTAAAAATGTATTAGTGAGATATATGATAGTGACTCCTTTAAACCTTTCCCTGGCATGGCCATGATCTTTCAAAATGTAGGATGAATACAGAACTATGTGAGTTTCCCTTCATTTAATGACTGTTAATTTACTACACTGCAGACAATATCATTTATGATTATAGCCTAGGTGCATTATTTTCCGTAATCAGGCAACACAATAGTCCTTGTCTTCAAAAACCCCTCCACATGGACCCAATTCATTGGGGCCTCCAATGGGTAGGGGGGAAATCTAGTCCAGCCATTCAAACTGAATCCAAGAGTGTGGACTTGAATCCATTGTTATAACCAGTAGATCTCATATTCTCCACTTTTTTTTTATCTCTTTTCTCCTTATAATTTTTCACCTTTTTCTTTTCTTTATAAATTGCTTCTGATGGATGGTAGCTACATATGGGTCCAGATGCTGTGCTTGTGTAAATCAGTTTAGTTCCTTCTAGCTCAATGGAAATAGACCAGTTTATACCAGCTCAGGATCTATCCCTTAATATATTACATACTGAGGGATACCTCTGCTAAACACCTTAAACAGTTTTTGTGCAGGGCTCTCCATCAATTCTGAGTACTTAAATTAAAAGACTGATTTCAGAAGCTTAAACAAAAAAAGTTTTAAAATTGGTTAATTTTAAACATTTCTGTAAAACTGTCATGACAATTCTATCAACACAGGCACAAAATCAGTTTGCCCCCTCTTTACTCTGATGACAATATTGAAAAAATGAATTCTATTTTACTCACCTGTCAAAACATTCATTTTCCCACAAACTCCCAAAGGTGAATAAGCAAGGACAATTTTTCTTGGCTTGTTTAAGCCCTACCAAAAATGGGAGAAAAACTTTTTTGGAAGAGATGAGGCATTAAAGAATGAGGCATATAGTTTAAGTGCAGTATGGTAGGGGTTTGTGAATAAAATCATTGAGAACTATTATTGTTTGCACCACATTTTTTCTGTGGAAAAAGTGTTCCACACAGTGATGAATAGAACAGTTTCAGCACTGAGAATGAATAGCTCTACTATATTTTAGGTACACTGCACATTCTACATACGCCAGAAAATATGCAATGTAGAGTACAGTAAACCATCTGTGTGTAACTGAAACTGTTATCCCATTTGTATCCTGTAGAGCAGGGGTGTGCACATTTTTTTGCCAGAGGGGCCACATCTGGGTATGGAAATTGTATGGCGGGCCATGAATGTTCACAAAATTGGGGATTGGGATGTGGGAGGGGGTGAGGGCTCCGGCGGGGGAGTGGGCTCTGGGTGGGGCCAGAAATGAGTTCAGGGGTGTTGGAGTGGGCTCCTGGCTGGGGCAGGGGGTTGGAGTGTGGGGGGGGGGGAGAGGGCTTCAGCTGGGGGTGTGGGCTCTGGGGTTAGGCTAGGGCTGGGGCTGAGGGGTTTGGAGGTTAATAGGGGTATCGGGGCTGGGGCAGAAGATTGGGGTGTGGGACAGTGTCAGGGTTGCAGGCTCCTGGCAGCACTTACCTCACGTGGCTCCTGGAAGAAGCAGCATGTCCCCCCTCCAGCTCCTATGCGGAGGCATGGCCAGGCGGCTCTGTGTGCTGCCCTGTCCGCAGGTACCGCCCCTGCAGCTCCCATGGGCCATGGTTCCCAGACATGCTGCTGCTTTCGGGAATCGCATGGAGCCGTGGCACGTGCAGAGTGGGACAAGCCCCAGATTCTGCTCCCCATCGGGAGCTCGAGGACCCGATTGAAACATCTGAAGTCTCTAAACCACAGGATTTGGGGATTTCAACAGCAGAGTCAAGGGAAAGGGTTGGGACGGCTTTGTGGCCTGCATCATGCGGGAGGTCAGACTAGATGATCATAATGGTCCCTTCTGACCTTAAAGTCTATGAGTCTATGAAGGGCCAAATGCAGCCCCCAGGCCATAGTTTGCCCCACCCTCGCTGTAGAGGATAATAATATTTTAGTATTTCGTGAAAGATGAATACTGTAGTCGATTAGTACTTCCTATAAAGTCAAGAAAATCTCCAAACTTTATGCTGCTTTTCAAAGGTTTTAGTTCATACTCATCATGCCTTCACATGTGATAACATTTTTAAATGGCTGCTGAACACATCTGAAGTTAAGACTTGTATTGCCTACAGTCAAAGTGCAAATAGTTGGAAAAAATGTGGTGCTTATAAGATCTAATTGCGTCTGATGTTAAAAATCTGTTTGACATCTAAGAGGAGATAACAAATGTTTTCACACTTTAATGTTCAAACTCTGTAAACTGTCTTCACACCAATTACATTGCTGTAACCCGCAAAGTGACCTTTTTCTTTAGCGCTTGAGCTTCTCTTTATTGTTAATTTCCATACCTGAATTATTTCAAGTAGAGACACTGACTAGATATATTCTAAGACAATGGATTTGCCTGCATTATACATTTCTACCATGAGTCATTGTACAGGCTTCACTTGGAATTAATAGGCTCTTTTTCATAAGAATTGAAATCCAAAATATATTAGCAGTTAAGTAATAGTATCTGCAATTAAAGTTCAAGATGACCATGAAAGAATCAAAGTAACTTCTACAGTTACATGGCTAATCAGTTAAGATGTACATTTCATTGAACAAATAACAGTTGTGCTTCACATCAGAATTGGTGTTTTTTGTTAGGCCTGGATTTTCTTTCCAGGCCAATGGATCAATATGAAGTTGATCAGCATCGTCATCTAACATGGGGTCTGTTCTCAGCACATTTTCTTATGTCACTGGTTCGGATAATAAGAGAGTTTTAAGAATGTGTACGGTGCCTGTTTATCATAATGCTTTTTTTTTTAGGGTTGTATTTCTAAACAGAAGATCACACTAAATTATGGTTATTATAAAAATGCATATTCGCTGAATACCCTTTAAAAAGCATAACTGACAATACCAGGCTTGAAAAATGTGTAGTACCACAAAAACATGTAGTGAGATTTTAAAAGTGTGCACTGACATTTTAGAAAGATGCGTTCTGAATATTAAACCCCTGAAGTTACTTGTCCTTCTGCCTAGAATAAATATTTGATTTTGTCTTGCATACGGTGACTTTTTACAAATGTCTCTGCACTGTGGCGTGGTGGCTTAACAAAACCCATTGTCCTGTTGTGAGTAATGGTTTTCTGGGTGATGGCTCTTTAATTATTTTCCCTTCTGAATAGGCAGGGGAAATTGAAATGAGGAAATGGAAATAAATGAATATTACTGAGCTAAATTGCTCCACATGCATTGTCATATAAATCACTACTACTGGTGGGTTTCTGGCCTAAACTGTTTTCAAGGGGCTATTAGTAGTGAGCAGTAGGAGACAAGAGCCGGAGACATAAAGGACAAAATGAAAGACACAGTAGGAATGCACACCACTAAAATGGCTATCCTGTTTTGTCACATGTGTGAAGATTTTTTCAATTTTGGTCATCCTCTGGGAGAGTCTTATTTATTTTAGTTCATTAGATACAATCTGACACGATAATATTTAATTATCGTCTTTCTTTAAAACAGGTGAAGTTTTCTTTAAATGTTTTTTGAAAGGACACCGTAAAGATTGGTATGGCCAGACCTTTTGCTTCAGTTTTTGTTGTAGGAGTCCTATGACTGGGAGCTTTTCTGATTTGAGGGAATTAAAAATGTAATGAAGAAGTTCAGCCTTCATTCAAAACAAAACCCACAACCACACTTTTCCCTGCAAAGGTAACTTTCAAAATATAAACCAAGCACTTAGGTTGGAAAGAAAAAGTAGACTTTGAGTGACATGAATCAGTTAGGTTTGGAATGTATCACAGAAAATCATCTTGCTGACACTTCCCAAACTCTGTACATAGCAATGTAATAATGGTAGACAGGAATCAGTGGAGTTTGAATAGGGGAAAGAGTTGAGGAGGAGGAATGGCAAAACACTTGTTCTGCAGATGTGCCCCAAAATACTAAGGCTGGCCCTGGTGGCCCGTAGGCTTGTTAGCCTTGACACGGTGTCTCTTTAACAAACGCTAGATGGGACGGAAATTTCCACTGTTTTTAAAAGAAATAAAAATGTAGGGACATGAATCTGTTGAACTGTTATACCTCGTTGACTAACCCAGGGGTAGGCAACCTGTGGCACATGTGCAAAAGGCGGCATGCAAGCTGATTTTCAGTGGCACTCACACTGCCCGGGTCCTGGCCACTGGTCTGGGGGGCTTTGCATTTTAATTTAATTTTAAATGAAGCTTCTTAAACATTTTTAAAACCGTATTTACTTTACATACAACAATAGTTTAGTTATATATTACACTTCTAGAAAGAGGCCTTCTAAAAATGTTAAAATGTATTACTGGCACACAAAAGCTTAAATTAGAGTGAATAAATGAAGACTCAGCACAGCACTTCTGAAAGGTTGCCGACTCTGAACTAACCCACATATGAATCACACAGAGACTAAACAAAATTGAATTAAATATCACACTACTGAACACACGCCCAGCAGGTATTGCTGTGGACAGCGTAACATGCATACCTTACTGTGATCTTAACAAGGCTGGAAACCTGAGTTGGTGTTGGTGCTGGGGAGATTGCCTAGATAAAGAAATTGGATTTTAAGCCTATTTTCATTTTGGAGGGTTGAGTCAGTGGAATGTAGGGTGGTTTTGTTTTGTTGGTTGTTAAAAAATTTTCAGAAGGGAAAGATAAAAGTTTTATTTGTCACCCTAGACTGACATGTCAGCATTGAGCCAGCGTTGCAATGCTAAAACACTGCAAGCAAATGGGACCTGACATATAATTCACGAGAGCCCAGAAAGTATTCTTCATGTAGCCTACCACTTAGCATTTGCTAGAGCAGGTTTAAAATGATGCGTTTCTGCTTTTGTTTTTCAGCTGGTATTTTGGGGCTAACATGTGACAGCTGCATAAAAACCCAAAACCACTTCCTTGGAAGTGAATGAAAAACATGAAAGTGACTTATTTCACTTAGACCACACAAGTATGAAGAGACATATTAGATAACAAGAATGCTAACTAAAGTGGCGCCAAGATTTTTTAAAAAAAGCAATACTTATTGGGTAACTGGTGGACTAAAGCGTGAAATTTAGTATTATACCATCTAAACATAAAAGGTTAAGTGGAAAAACTTGCATGAAATTTTAGAAGAGGTTGATGGCTGGTTTTGGGAATGTATCGGTATTTTTCACACCCTGACTCTCCCAGCACATTGACAGCTTTCAGTTATCAGGTAGCACCTTTTTTTTTTTTTTTTGTTCTTTGGGATAAAAACAATGTAAGCATAGAATATTAAATATGAGCATTAACTGTTTTCAATTACGAGGAAGACACGTTACTGCTTGAAGTTAACTGACAACTGGAAAATGGTATGAATAGGTGAAACCAAATCCCTAAGTCCACATGTATTTCTGCAACATTGGGAAGGAGTATAAGAAATGTAACATAGAATCATTGAGGATTTTACCAAAAGAAGACTTACTGTAAGGCAGACATCATATGTTAACATCATATGATGGTCATTCCACACTCAAATCTGTTCGACACATCTGTCTTGTAGAAGTTATTGAACCTTGGTTGTAAAGTACATTATTTATGGCCAAAGAGAGATGTCAAATGGTGTGGCTTCTCAAGATGCTATTAAAGAAAGTGTGGATTGTACTTTTTTTTGGTTAATTTTCTTCCTTTGCATAGTGCTACAAGTCCCTGTTTGTTTGTCATCATATGAATTACAGTAAGCTACTCACAAGAGTAAAAGTAAGCAGGATTTTGGCCTAAAATACTTTCTTATTGGGCTTGGGTCGAAGTGGAGTTTGGCCAGTTGACCTCATGGGAGTAAGACTGGACTCCTAATAACAAGGAAACCTAGACTAAAGACCTTGGACCAAATTCTTCTGTGTTAGACCAATGTAAATCTGGACTAACAGAGCACAGAATTTCCCTTTTGGTTTCCTCTAAAGGAAATGTAAGCAACGTACAGAGCATTCGAAAAATCATGGTATTTCCTTATCAGCCATCCTATAGTTGGTTTGTAAATTTCTCTAATGGAAATTATTACAAGACAATACTAAGGAAGCAGGAGGTTATGAAAGATTGGTTGTGCCTGTGTTTGTGCTTTTTGCACAGAATCTTTTGGCTGACTTGGATTTATCACAAAAGGGAAGTACTCTAAATCTTCAATCTCTCTGTCTCTCTTGTCTGTTGAATGGTGTTATGCAGAAATTCAAGATGGAACAGAAAATGAGTGAGGTGTAGTTAGCCATGCTGGAAATATGAGACCTTGCATGAATAGACTCTGCTGTTTGTGGCATTTTCTTGAAGCAATGCTCATTTTGCTGTGTTGATAAATGATGAGGTAATGTAAAGGTATGGGCACAAAAATGAATACAATTACACTTTTATTTTCTCAACAGAACACTGGCCCAGGGTGACTGGCCCAGTTAAGGGGAGACTTGTGCACGATTAGCTGCTTCCCAGAGGGGGCTGTGAGGCCTGATGAGCAACACCTTGCACTTTTAAAGGCCAGCAGCATTCAGTTGAGGAAGAACTAAGAAGGAGCTGTTATGAGCAGGGAGGCTCTAACAGAAGCGCCCGATTTAGGGGATAAGAACCAGCCTGAGGAGAGCTAGACGGGGGAGGGACTCCAGTGAGAGAGCCTGAGAGTCATCATTCTATGAAACAAAGGGAGAAATTGAGCAGAGCCCAGGAGGGGCTAGAGCTCAGTCCAAGAGGGGCAGATGATTCTTTCGTTTTTTTTTTTTTTTGTATGCTTGGATTTGAATACCCCAGAAGGTGTGGACTCTTATGTGGTTCAGCTGCAGGGCTAAATCACGTCAGCAACAGAATGTGTGGAAAGTTCTGTGTATTAGTGAGGACTGAGAAGAAAAACTGAGGCATGATGTCTGCAGTATCCGTGTTTGCCAGAAGCTGGGAATGGGTGACGGGGGATGGATCACTTGACGGTTACCTGTTCTGTTCATTCCCTCTGCGGCACTTGGCATTGGCCAATGTTGGAAGACAGGATACTGGGCTAGATGGACCTTTGACCTGACCCAGTATGGACATTCTTATGTTCTCCCTGTCACAACGGCGTGCTCAGAGGCTACACTCTGCTATAAGCACACACACAAAAAAGTGTAATGTGGAATTGCAGTTTTCCTCAGAACTGGTTATTTCTCTTAATGTTAGAAAAATAGTAGGTTATTTGGCTATGAGTGACATCCTTTGGTTTTCATAGATTATAAATCCAGAAGGGGCCATTGTGCTCACCTAGTCTGACCTCCTGCATATCACAGCTCATAGAATTACCTGAATTAATTCCTACTTCCAGCCCATTAGCTGTGGTTCAACTACAGCACGTCTTTCGGAAGAAACATCCAATCTTGATTTAGAAATTGCCGGTGATGGAAAATCTACTAAGCTTTTTCAGTGATTAATTACTCTCCCGGTTAAAACTTTACACTGTAGTTTGGGTCTGAGTTTGTTTAGCTTCAGGTTCCAGCCATTTGATCTGTTATACCTTTCTCTACTATATGAAAGACCCCATTATCAAATATTTGTTCCCCACGCAGGTACTTATAAACTGTGGTCGTCACCCCTTAACCTTCTCTTTGGAAATCTAAATAAATTGAATTCCTTGAGTCTACTGCTGTAATGTGTTTTCCAATCATTTAATTGTTCTCATCACTCTTTTCTGAACCCTCTCCAATTTATCAAATCTTTCTAAAAACACGAATACCAGAAAAAGACATAGTATTCCAGAAACAATGATGGGTCTTGCCCGCATGCTCAGGGTCTAACCGAGTGCCACATTTGAAATCAGGAAAGAATTTTCCCCCAGGTCATATTGGCAGACACTCTGGGTTGTTGTTTTTTTCCACCTTCCTCTGCAGCATAAGGCAAGGGTCACTTCCAGATTTAAACTAGTGTAAATGGTGAATTATCTGTAACTTGAAGTCTTTAAACCATGATTTGAGGACTTTAGTAACTCAGCCAGACGTTAGGGTTCTATTACAAGAATGGGTGGGTGAGTTTCTGTGGCCTGCAATATGCAGGAGGTCAGACTTGATGATCCCCTCTGACCTTAGTCTATGAGCAATTACTCTGATGTGTGTTCATCATAATTCCAGAGAACTTGGTAAATTCTGTCTTCCACAAATAATGTAAGCTGTATTAGAAGTGTGCCTCTTCATTTTTTTTATTATAACTGTATTTATTATTTTGTGCAAATCAGAAGTAAACCAAAGTTTAAAATAAAAATAAGTAAAATGAACCAAAGTTGTTTAATATTTAATACTGATTCCTCTCAAAAGATAACATTTTCAAACAAATGTTATCAGAATGTTACCTGTTCTTTGTATTGTTTCTCCTCTTGATTAAATTTTCAATAGAAATTTCGGCTCTGCTCCTACTATTGGACCACCACTATACCTATGCATATCTCCTTTGACGTCAATGGGAAGTTACCAATGCAGAACTAATTTAAGGACTTTGCCTTGGTATCCATCTCTTGAAATATTGTTTCCCTAGTTCATCTAAGGAAACAAACTGATCTGATATTCAGAAGTTGTCCATTATCTTTACACACATCAGAAAAATGTGAGAGGGTGGGGAGATGAGCATAGTCTTTAACTTTGCTGTTGTGATTTTCGTGAGCATTTCCTTTGTACAGACCTGTCTGTATTTGAGTTAGGATGGTTTTTTTTTTTTGAGAATTGGTGTTGCTGGTGAAAATTGTAGGTATTTTTTCAGGTCTTTTGGGACAAATGGGGGCTGAAATGTAAAGGTGTCATTTGGTAGCCGTGGAGTTTAATCACGATTAACTAAGTCGAAATTAGTTGTCTTATGTTGGACTGGCAAGAGCAGGGGCGGCTCTATGTGTTTTGCCACCCCAAGCATGGCAGTCAGGCGGTTTTTGGCGACACGCCTGCGGGCGGTCCGCTGGTCACGCCGATTTGGTGGCATGCCTGCGGGAGGTCCGCCGATGCTGCGCCTTCGGCGCCCCGGCCGCCGAATTGCCCCCGAAGCCGCAGGATCGGCGGACCTCCCACAGGCATGCCGCCAAAAGCAGCCTGACTGCTGCCCTCACAGGGACTGGTAGGCCGCCCCTGCGGCTTGCTGCCCCAGGCATGCGCTTGCTGTGCTGGTGCCTGGAGCCACCCCTGGGCAAGAGAGGCAGAAATTGTTTTGTCCATCTTTCTGCAACACAGTGTGATGGACACTCACTTAGTTGCTTCAAGTTACTTTGTATCATTTTGAAGTAGCATAAAGTGGTTCACGTCGGCAAAGAACAAATAGAAGTTTCTAGACAACTTCAAAAGTCAGCAAAGTGGGAGGGCATCCATAGATATGGACTCAAGGTTCTGCATTGGAAAAAAATGGGCTATAACAAAGGTATCTGAGTCTCCAAGTGTTACGTTCGTAGCCCATTATGAATCAGACTCCTACCCCTCAAAGCATTCCCATTATCATCTCTCCACAAAGGACCAGTTCTTAGGTGTCAGCTACCTGAAAATTAATCATTTCTCAAAGGGGTATAGCAAAGACAAGTTAGCATGGTTTAATTATCAAAAAAAAAAAAAAAACCTAAGTAAATAATGGTACTAACATTCATTTTCTGCAGCTGCCAGTCCCATTGTGCAGAGAGTAAGAAATGCTTACGAATCTAACCCTCAATATTTGTCATTTCAGGGCTCCCTATAAGCTACAGAATTAATAAAATGGTGAATTAAATGTTCACTAAAATGGTCATAACTACAGTTTGCCATTCATTTCAACGAGATCCTAATTAAGGCTAATGATCATATTCATTCTATTTTGGTACTCTTGTTTACAGTTGCTTAATTAGATATCGGTTCAGGAGTTAGACTATTGTTATATACAGAAAGATGCAATTTTCAAAAATCCTTACGTCTCCAAAAAATATGTAGGCTTCAGAGAATACACCTGTATTTATTGAGCTCATAGATTTGTATTGTTCTACAAATAACTGTCTTCCTGTTAGCTTAATCCCTTTGCATTTTCTATTTTGACTTTGTAGTTATGCAAAACTGAGTCAGCTTTCTGATGTGGACGAGTCACCAGGGAGTGAATTGATACTGTCAAACTCATTTTACTGTAGTCTGTAGAATTAATTTGATTTCTTTTCCTGCAGGGAAAAAAGCTATGTCTTTATTCACTGCTGTAAATTAGCTAATCCAAAGCATTTGAACTTTGTAGGTACATTTGTTCGTAAGGTCCTATATCTGTTCAGTAGGTTTTATTCTTTCAAAGGTTTTCTGAAACCTACTTCCAAATTTAAATGGTCTATATACCAATACTGAATTAGCCAGCAATATACCAAAGAAGCAACTATGTGTGTTTCTCATGCAGTGCTATGCAACCATTAATTTTCTTCATTTCCAGCAAATGAAGCCTCTGCCTTCAGGCTGAAGTTAAAAGGCATTAACATGTCAAGGTGGCTCACTGACACTATTACAACTCTTTCATTTTGATTAAGTATCACATATTGACCAAAGATTTCCACCTCACTTCCTGTTAGTACCTGCCATTTACTGTTTCTTATTTGCAGACGTTTGAGTCACTGATGTAACAGCAATGCATCTCTCATGAAGCTCTGGTTCCTTTGTGCAGGCTTCAGCTATACCAAGCGTAAAGAGGAAGCAGCAGTGACTGAAACAACAATAAAACTTCAAAGATGTTTTGACATTTACCCCATCATTAATATATTTAATTTTGCTTTAGAAACAAACAAGTTTTCCACTATTAGTAGGTGGCACCATTGTTAGCTAGTCAGTGACACGTCCGCAGATGAACATGTACATGATAAATGTACCCGAAAGAGGCTGATGTCCCCAGAGAAGGATTAGAAGCTCACAGCAGCACATAGCAATGGGAAGATTACACTGAGGATACCAACATTTTACATGTTATTGGGATAAATGCCGATGCTCCATCTTCACTGCTATGAAACTGACATCTGTCATGAGTATTACATTCACATGCTGAAAAAGAACTTCTCCCAACACGGTGCAGCAGAGATGCATTGTGAAGTGAGTCCTGTTCTGCATTAACCACATTTATTAATGAGGCCTCCCCCACATTCATCACATCTGTTGTTGTGCAGTGCATTGTAACTCAATTCACTGTAGGAATATTGAAATTCAACATTTGCTGATAGATTCTCTCTATTTCACTGAATGTGATGGATGTGGAAAGAGATTTGCTGTACACTGACTAGATGGCAGGTAAAAGCAAGCATTCTGTTTTGCTCTGAATATGATGAATGTGGGATTTGAATGCCTGGATATTAAAAACACTGCTTGAATGGGCAGGTATGCCAGAACCGTACTTCTGTTCTCTACTTCACACCTGTAAAATACTAGTTGTTTTCTTTGATGGTGCCTGCTGCAGTGTCAGCCTGCAGGTGTAGAAGGACGAGTACTTAGTCAGTTTGTTTCTGATGGATCCCCTAATTCAGAGGTTAGAAATATAGAATCAGTTTTCCTTTCTAAAAGCAAGTTTCCCGGGCTCTTTTTCTTGGGACGACGGCTTGGAAAAAGGACATGGATGAAAACTGTTCACTGTGGTTCAAAGCTTGTCCTTGTTTTATTCCTGAAGATGACTGTTGTTGACAGTCCCTTCACTGTTGCCCGCGGGTGGCCTTTGAGGTCCATAAAATGCCATTGCCTTGACAAATTACAGTTGTAGAAGGCAGTGCTAGCCAGGCTACTGCCAATGCCACGAGGGCTGCTGCAAGCTTCTTACCAGTTAACTGTCTGCAGTTGAGCAATTTCTCTTGGAGAGTACCAGCATGATCTCTACGCACAAGGAAAGGCAGCTCAATTAACATGAGGCAGTGTGATTTGGTAGTCTAAGCAAGGGACTAATTCCATCTCTGGCCCTGGCTCCCTCTCCTAGCCTTTGCAATATCACATAGGTCAGACTTCCCAAACTTTGGTGCCTAAATCCAGAGGTGCTTGAGTACCCACAACTGCCATTGACGTCAGTGCGTTCAGTATCTCTGTAAAACAGATCACTTTTACTTAGGACACTAAATGTGGATTTAGAGACTATTTACAGTTTTAAGCACTTACTGCTTTTTATGTGGACTTTTAAATTATTTAAATGTAAAAACTGCAAATAAATTATTGGGGGAGAAGAAAGTCAGGTGTGATGAGTGGATACGCACCGAGTAACAGACTTGTGAAGAGCCAGTTAAGCTGCCAAACTCACCCCGTGTGCCTAACCAGCGTGTGTGCCTCTAGCCTTCCCTAGACTCCTCATGCTGGCCTTTTGCATAGTGTTGTCTTCAGAGGTGCACAGGAGCCCTTTACACCGTGAAGACGTCCAAAATCTTACTCAGAATGTCCACTCCGAAAGCTGGATCTGGTGGCGCTTTCAAAGAAATACAGCTGTAGAAAACAGTTTTTCTGACTGATTGGGAAATGACAAAGGAGTGACCAAACCTTGCTGAAATTATACAAACTCTTATATTTTGTTGTGTTGAATAGACTGCAGCAGACTTACCCACACACCTGTGCTCATTTTCTGTACTAAGCCTTTTACTTGGGTTTCTGCAATGTTCTTTTGTCACAGAAACGACTTGAGGTCTACAGAGAGTCAAGAAAGACGCTCCGGATTTGCGATGGGATTAGTAGAACATGATTTGTCAAAAACCTTTTCCATACGCAGAAAATAAAATCAGAAAGTTCCCTCTGAAACTTTGAGCTGCCTTTGTTTCATTTGCTGCAAATATTGTCAATAGTTAAATGTTTTGAGACGTTTAAAAAAACGCATATTTTTGATTTTTAGAGTGACTGATTTGCAAGTGATCTTCATCAAGCCCCTCATCAGCCATCTCACCAATGCAAAGCTGCTTCTGAGTAATTAACTTTTTTTGAAACATGGTCTTTTAGCATTTTTAATAACAAAGAAGCTGTCACTGTAAGTTCTTTCCTTCTGTCACCATACACAAAGTTGTGACACGAGGGCCATTTTGGTTTTGCCATTTTATTTCATTTTTTATTTTGAAAGAACTATTTGTATTTTCAGAGAGTGCCTTTCATCTCAGCAGTTCAGTGCACATTTTAAACATCAGTTAATTGAAACTCTCTACCCCCGTATGAAGTGGGCAGGCAATATTTCCACAATATTGTAGGCAATCTTCTACAGAAGATCAGAGGACCAAATAAGAATCAAATAATGCAGATGCATTGAAGGGAGAGGTCACAAGAAGTCTCTTTTCTCCCAATACACAGGAACCAACCATAACTTTACTGCTTGCACTCCTTTTTCTAATGTAGCTGGAATATATGCTGGGGGTGGGGTCATGACCACAGCTCTGTGCTCCTGACCACCATCTTGCTCTGGAAGACTTGCACTAAAGTGGGTACATGCATCTCCTTTTCAAAGGATGATTGTATCTCTGTATATGGAAACAGTATATCTGCCCCTCTATAGTCACTACCACTCAGGTAGTCTATCTGCTTCTATTCCCCTCAGCACAGTTCAGACTTTGGGATCCTTAACTTGGCCATTAAATGACATAGAGTCACAGAGGAAGTCTGTGGAAGAGACAGAAACAAAACCCAGGTCTCTTGTCTTCCAGTTCTGTGCTGCCCTAAACACAAGACCATCATTTGCCACTGTTCTTTAGTGTGGAATGTGATCATACACTGTTTCTCAAACAATACAGTATAGTACAATGTATTAGATATACTTGGATATCTAAGGTAAATTGTAATAGTAGAATCATAGGGCTAGAAGGTGCCACAAGGGTCATCTAGTCTAATCTGCCAAGTTGCAGGATTTGTTGTGTTTAAACAATCAAAGGTAGATGGCTATCCAGCCTCCTTTTGAAAACCTCCAATGAAGGAGCTTCCACAACCTCCCTAGGTATTTTCATATCTTACATGCAAAACTTTGTCTGTTTTTATTCACTTATTTTGAAAAGCACAAATACTTCTAAATTAATTCCTATTGCCCTATTCTTTACAAAAGGAAAGCAAACAAAACCTTCACTACTCAGAGCTATCAGATTGAGTTGTAATGCATGTGTACAGAGGAATAGAGTTTAGGTTGTGTATTCACCTTAACTTTCACATCTCCTGACTTTTCAGTGCCGAACTGTGCAGCCTTAACACTGCATGAGTATATGGTGATTTTCGATTAATTTTGTAGTTAGAGAGAAAACAATCCAATTCTGTAAGAAACATCAGCTGTGGAAGCCTATAAGTGTGACATTTAGTGTCGTAAGTGAACTGCACAGTTGTAGATTAGTGAACAAACACCAGTAAATTAGAGTGATTTGTGTCCCTTTAGTACTGAAGAATAAGATTAATTCATGCTTTGAGTAGTGAAGGTTTTGTTTAGTTTCCTTTTGTAAAGAATAGGGCAGTATGAATTAATTTAGAAGTATTTATGCTTTTCAAAATAAGTGAATAAAAATAAACGAAGTTTTGCATGCAGGATATGTATGTCTTAATAGTTTAATCTTTGATTATGCATTTAAATCATATGCTGCTACTAGATAATGACTGCGGAATAGTAAATAACGGATTTATTTTGTAAACTATGTTTGGTAAATGGTGCTTCAGTCTATTGTTAATTTAAAGCATTGTTTAGCTAGTTTGTCCTCCAATTTCATGGATTTTTCTCAGCTATTTGAAATTTCCATGGTAGGATGTTCATTAGGTAAATTTTTTCCCAGTTATTTGAGTCACTTGCTTTTAATCTTTATATTATTAATTATTGCATGTGAAGTGCAAATTGTGGAAGCCTTTCATACACAACAATCTGATATTTTTAAAGCATGAGGTTAAGAATAGTGAATGTTTATGCGAAATGCTGACTAATCTATAGAAAGCCATAAAAGTGAACAGCTGTCATTAAGAAACCTGTAACCTACCAGAAGACAAATGAAGTTGTTTTTCTTGATAAATTGCAAAGTTGACAGTGAGTTCACTGCATGAGATATGATATGAATGTAAGCAAAAATGCATTGACAGGACAAGTGAAGGTTTACTGAATAAAGGAACATTACCCCTTATATCTCTTGCTTAGAGAACATACCTGAAACATAATCCTTACTCTGTTTATCAGTATGTCTAGGTATCCAAAAGATTTAAGTGGTAAGTAATCTTTTGCAATGTGTATAACATAGTTAACTTTAAAACTTATTTTATTGGAATAAATACATTCTGATAACTTGTTGAATGAAGCCTAAAACCATAAAAAAATCCAGATTAAAAAAATAATTAAAATAGCTTTAAACAAATAAACATTTTTCTGAAGTGATACAAACCCATATAGCTGCATGAAAAAATCAAAATTGAACTACTGATTTTCGTTGGCCAAATTGGTAAAATAAATTTTTCTTTGTAAGATAGGGTTTTTAAATTGCATTCTCCTTTAAGTAGATCTGTCAGAAAAGGAAGTTAAGAAGCAGAATCACTATACATTCCATTACTTCCAATAAGGGCCCTGGCAGTTAAAGGTAATGTACTTTTAAAGATATTGTAGTAATGTTCTTTTTATTTTGTCATTGGAACTTTCATGACGTTGGCTTATTTCCACAACATACATTACAACGTGTCCTACATACACAGTAGTATTTGATAAGAGAAAAAAAGTATAAAACTGGGGAAGATGATTTTTTTTCTTGTCTGACCTCTAACTCTAATTGCTCATTAGTGAAGTGATATTCCTTTGATTTGCAAAAGCAGTCTCAATACTGTTAGAGACTGTAGGACTCCACATGTGAATAGCAAATTATATTTCTTTGGTTGACAAAATCTTTAACTGTAAAATATACCTAAGGGCAAGTCTACAATACAGTGCTACATCGGCGTCGGTGCATTGGTGAAGCTGCGCCACTGTAGCGCATCTGGTGAAGATGCTCTATGTCGACGGGAGAGCGCTCTCCCGATGGCATAATTATTCCACCTTGGCGAGAAGCAGAAGCGATGTCGGCGGCCACCGTGGACAGCATACAACTTGTGTCGCTCAGCCGGGGGGGCACTTAAGTTAGATCGACTTAAGCAGTAGTGTAGCTCTACCCTAAGAATCAAAAATCAAAATATTTTAAAATTTTAATCTTCTCTTCAAGCATTTTCTATTCCTATTCTGCATCCCTTACATTATGATCGGTGTGTTTTAAATGGCATCCCATCTCCTATGGTGACTATATGACCATTTTAATGTCCTTCTGTAGGACATTAAGCTGTATGTCCTGTTACATTTAAGGGATTAATTAAATAGCTATGGATAGTGTGGTCCATACAGGAAGGTCACTCTCAGCACTTTGTGGGCTTATGCTAAGCAATTATGAATCAGTTTACCCTCCTAGCATAAAGCATTATAAAAATGGATCTGGAATACTAAAATGTAGACCAGTTACTGTCAATTAATGGGCTCTGCAGAGTTTTGTACAGGCAGTTCTCTTAATAATGAATTCACAAGTGGACTTCAGATTGTGGCTGCCTAAATTAATTATATGGAATACTTCAGTGTTTTCAAAAAAGTATTTGTTGTTCTTTTGGAAGCCTGATTAAGCATCTTGATGCCAGATTGTCATGCATTGGTTATATAACTTGTACCCACACCAGACATGTTTCCTGATATTTGTGAATCTTGATTTTGATGGTTTGTTAGGAAAAAAACAACATTCTGTGTAAGATCCCTTTTGGGATAAAGGTCCTACTCTTGGTAGGTCATTTTATAATGGTGTGCTTGACAAAGAGAGAAAGCATACTTATGAGAAAAGCTATTTCCATATCTTTGTTAGTCAATGCATTAGAAGGGCCCCAACAGCCTTTATATATCATTAATAGATGCTTTAGGGTTTTGTCATATTTGTCAGCGTTAAAATCCTTTTTTAGGGGATTAGGACTTAAATCTAAAAATTAAATACAAGGTAATATATTATACAATACCTAGTACCTATGAGGGGAATAAACCCACTAGATCACACTGCTTTATAGATGTGGGGGAGCTTTGCTATCCCCATTTGACATTTGGGAGAAATGACCACCCACAGATGTGCCCTACATCCTTAATTACTGCTTCTGGCAATGGCTGCTTTTCTCCATGGTGTGTATCTGTATAGTGTTCGGCAAGGAGAAAACCAAAAAAATCACAAACCCTGTGGGCTGACCAATATGTCATTAGGGGAAATTTGTTTCCTGACCTTGAGAAATAATGAGCTCACTTGGTCTGAGCATCCCTGCAAAGATAACCAGACACTTTTCTATGTCTGTGCTGGCTAACCCAGTTCCTGCAGGGCGAACTGGGCCTGATCAGATGCCCCAAACCAGTGATGACCAAGCCCAGGGATGGGTTGGTGGGTGGGAGGACAGCCTCGACTACCAGGAAATGAGCCTCTCTGCCGTCCCCTATTATTTCTGTATTTGTTTATTTGTTGTAGTCGATGCTCCTTAGTTTCTCTCTGCCCTCCAAAAAAACACCCCAAACAGTTCTATCATTGCAACCCCCGCCAATGGCAAGGCAGGGAAAGCCTTTGTGAAACAGTCTCTGTGGCAGGTTCACCCAGCCCTTCAGTGACAGAGGCTTTGCCACCTAGAACCCTGGTGGAGGCAGGGTCTGCATTACTAGGCCAGCTATGGACTTTTCTTCTAAAACAGGTTGGTCCACACTGTTCTAGGTGCTGTAAAAACTTACAGTACATGACAGTCACTGCCATAAAGCATTTACAATTCAGATTGTGTTGTGGGTAAGACATGAGATACTGGCCTACTAATGCACAAACTGTTGAAGCTTAATCTGCAGCAAGGGAGCGCTAGGTGAGATATTAGGAAATTATTTCTAACGATAAGGGTCGTTAAGCTCTGGAATAAGCTTCCTAGGGAGATTGTGGAATCCCATTATTAGAGGCTTTTAAGAAAAGGTTGGTCAAACTCCTGTCAGTGATGGTCTGTATTGACACAGTCCTGCCCCAGTGCAGTGGGGTCTCTCATAAGGTCCCTTCTAGCCCTACATATCTATGATTCTGTGATATGGCTAATATTTAAAATATCTCTTGTAATGATATTTCCTCATCTAACATAACCATCATCAATCTATCACCCTCTTCAACGTGCCATAAGGAAATTTTGTAGTGCTGTATAGTAGTAAGACCGAATAGTAGTTTATTTGTGTGTATGTTCGTATAAAATGGTTTGGCTCTTCGTTCAGTTCATTCTTTTGGCTTTATTCAAACTGAAAAGAGCACAAATATCCTGTAAATATTGGGGGTAGGGGAACCCTATTGGTCTGGGCTTTTAATATGTGCGGGTGAAATTATTTATTATTACCTGTGTTCACTTGGCCTTTTCTCACAATAGCAGGTTATCACTTCAGAACTGTAAGGTAAGACTTTAATTGCTTTCACTATATTTGGCTGCGGCTCAGCTAGAATAGCCTCCAAGGATTAAAGCTGTTTATCTGGGTATGAAGAATCATTTGGTTATCTGCCAAAGCACTCTTCTTATAAAGGGAGGCTTTCCTGTCAAACTAAAGAACCACACAGATAAACAGATTTTCTGTGCCGCTATCTTTGTTATGTGGAGTGATTAGTTTAGGGCACCTGCATCTAAAAACATTTGGGTTATGTGGTGTTCATCAAGTACTCGGGCTGACATATTGAGCATTTGTATTTTAATCCTTGAGGTCACGTTAACATCCTTGCTTATCATAATGTTATGAATACAATATCAAAGGTTGATTTAGACTTTATTTCGGTGTGTGTCTATTGAGTTGATAAATGGGTTTAGCTGATGAGTACAGTTCATGCATTGCAATGCAACTGATAGGCCTTATTGAATGTAAAATGGAAGCTGCATGTGTAGAATTTTAGAAGGTACCCAAAAATACAATTTCTGTCAAAAATAAATCCGTAATGAATGCAGAAGAAGACAGGAAAGTTGTATTATTCTTTTATATGTAAAACAAAACAGAACAAACAAAAATTCAAAGCAACCCACCCAAAACAAATGATCGCACTGCACCTTTAAGCAGGGGATGGGGGGTATTTTGCTGGCTGGCTGAATGAAGGAAACAGTACTTTCCGCTGGGGGAGAGGGGGGGCCTGGGAAGAGAGGAAAACTGCTTCAAAAGGGGATAAGGGGTCAACCTGGCAACCCTGACATCTCCTGGGAACTGGATGGGCAGAGGAATTTTCCCCTTAACACCAGATTGGCCTAGGTGGAGTTGGGTTTTTTTCGCCTTCCTCACAGCAGGTTCTGGAAGGGCTCTGTTCATGCATGGCATGAAGTGTAGTAGTCTGTATGTTGCAACTCATTATGTAACTGTATGTTGCAACTCATTATGTAAGTATGTGGCAGATGTCTGGTGCAGGTACTCCATAGGGACAGTATACAATGACCGGATAAATGGACTGGAAATGGACTTAAAAAGGAGGTGTTCATTAAAGGAATGGAATGGGATTGTGCGGGGGGAAGTGTTGGGGAATCCTATGATTGGTACGGGAGGTAGCCAGTTCCTCTTTTTTATAGCCCACCTTAATCCTCCTACGGGGCGGGGTGGATGGTAAGGTCCCAGCAATGGATTAGCTGGGGGGATCTGGATGGAAAAAGCAAAAGAGGGGGAGCTGGCAGAAGCCCCCGAGGTAAATATGGAATAAAATTGGGTTACCTGCTCTGTACACTTTTATCTGCTGGGTAGGCCCAGACATCTAATAATAAAGTTGCAGCCTGATTAATGTCAAATGTTTCCTGCTCTTCTTTCGGTATAACCAGACAACAATAATTGTAATGGATCAACACAATAGGTAATATTTAGTCTTTATAACTCATTGAATATTCTTCCGGCTATATGTTTTAAAGATATCTATCTATGTTTCAGTTAAAATATTTGATAACAACATGTAATTTCCCCCCATATAGTATATCTAGACAAATTTGATCATTTTAAAACTATGAATCTCTTCACAGGAAAAGAGCAAATCCTCATATATTAAATAATGATAAACATGGGTTTATAAATATAAATGAAGAATTAAAGCAAGAAATTTGATTACAGTTAATGGAACTACCCCTCTGAGTGTAGCAAGTAGGATTAGCCCCAGTATGTACATTTTAGCCCTAGGCCTTTTGAATTCAGCAAAAACACAGAAAGTTGATACCTTCCACATTGTCAGTACAAACCTCATTGGAACAATATATTTAATTTATGAGGCTTGTACACCTTTGATGCACCATGTTAAATTAACCTTATTAAATGAAGATCTCTTTAAATACTTGTAATTAATCACTCAAAATGATAGTAGAAAGAACACTATAACTAAAAAGATGACATAGTGCCTTAAGGTGATCTGCTTTCATATTGGTTGTAAGAGGAATCTGATAACCCCTAAAGGTCTAATTCCTTATAAGTAGGATCTTTTAAAACAATGCCCAGCTGTAAAGTTTCTCAGGTATTTTATGAGTGTCAGTTGCTAAAAGAAAAGAGTGAAAATAACCAATATTTCTGGTCAGTCAAAGCAAATCAGCTGCTATCTTGTCTCATCTTTAGTTTAAGTACAGAATTTGATCTGAATAGCTCTGGAAAACATTCTTCTTCTTTAATGATTGGAATCCATGACAGAAAATTGATCCACTGTTCTAACATGAGAGGTGATGTCTCTCACCAGTGCTTTTCATTGTGTAAATGATAATCAAATAAAATGTCACTGCAGCTGGAATGGTAAAGCTATCACGTACCCAATAGAGATCACAGTAACAGCTGTCTCTCCCATCAAAGAGATCACTTTCAGAATTTGTTTGATGTCATAATGCACTACAAGCTTCAGCTCCATTCAGCATCTGTACTAACAACATATTTCTGGACAATGAAATACAGTATACGTAACGATACTGTAATGGGGGGAGCCTAGTCCATTAGTAAATCACTTTTTCACTGAACAGCACTTTGCATTTAAATCTGCTGTCACGTTTCAGAATGGCATAAAGTCCTATTTATCTTTACTAATAGCCACTTTAAAAAAGTTTTGAATGTAATGTGGGCTTTCTATGAAAGTCCTTTAGAAAATATATAAAAAAAGAAAGACCTAAAAGTTCTTTGGTTCCAGAAACAGAACCAGTAGGCTCTCAGGTGCAGTGATGATGACTATGTCTATAAAAATAATACAATTTTAGTTACAATATTTTGAAATGCAAATAGGAATTGTACACAAACACCATCATTGATGTAAACAGCAAACATACAATAGAGATTTTGTGATATTGTTATACTCTTGGAGACACTTTCTGCCCTGGTTTATACTCAGGCAGTCATATTGATTTTAACTCTGCCCTCCTTTAGGAAGGAAAAGAGCGCCTATAGAAGACTTTTCTATTGACTTCTGTAGCCTTTGGATCAGGCCCTTATATCCACCTGATCTTATTGGGCTCTCCTGGGTATAATTGAGGGCAGAATTTTCCTCTTAATATACCACAAGACCCATTTTAATGTGCAGTCCTGTGTAGATTATCTAGTCTCTGACCATGCATACCTTGTGCACCCACAATTCCCACTGAAGTCAGGCGGAGAGTGAAGAAATGTGGGCTTAGGCCCTAATGCCACAGGGTTGATTGCTTGGAAAACTTTAAAATAGAAAGTGGATAGATAACGCAGCAAAAGTTACCAAGCATTTGATCGTATTCAGGATAACAACTTTCATAAGTTGCTCAAGGAATTATAGCAATTACTTGTGTTCATCGATGTTTGGTAATCTGTGCACGTGAAATACAAGTACTCTTCTGCAATTTAATAGCTGGATAATGGTGTACAGGTTTTGAGAAGTATAGTGTGCAATGGGGAATGATGATGAGGATAGTGTCCCTGACTTGTCCTCACTGCATTCATTTAGCAGGAGAGCCCCAAACGTGCAGAGGTGATTCCTGCATGATTCAGAGACAGGAGTGATGCCATGATTTGCATCTGCTCCCCCTCCCCAGGCTGTGGCCCCTTTGAGCCCTGTCTGCAGGTGCATCACAAGGTAATGATTTTACGTAGATTTTGGTTTTAAAATCATTAAATACTATTATTTATTTCATAACCATTAAAGTAATTGTTACACTGCTTGCTAACAGCCTGTAAATTTCCCCTTTTAAAAATTGGGAGTAGGTTAAAAAAAACCTCACACCTTCTGATTCTACACTCTAGAACAGAGGTGGGCAAATTACCCACGGGACCCTCCTGCCCGGCCCCTGAGCTCCTGCCCCAGGAGGCTACCCCCCCCACCCCCCCCCCTGCTGCCCCCCCCCCCCCCAGGCTCAGCTCGCCCCGCCGCTGGCGCAATGCTCTGGGCAGTGGGGCTGCCAACTCTTGCCAGGCAGCATAGCTGCAGAGCCGCAGCCTCACCCAATGCTCTGTGCTGCATGGTGGCATGGCTGCCTGTCCTGCTGCTCTAGGCGGCGCGGCTGTAACGCCGCCAGCCACTGGTGCTCCAGACAGCACGGTAAGGGGGCAGGGAGCAGGGAGGTTGGATAGAGGGCAGGGGAGTTTGGGGTTGTGGGCGGGGGTGTGGATAGGGGTCAAGGCGGTCAGAGGGCGGGGAACAGGGGGGTTGAATGGTGGCAAGAGTCCCCAGGGGGCAGTCAGGAAGGACGGGGGGGTTGGATGGGGTGGCTGGAGGCAGTTGGGGGCGGAGAGGGGGTTCCGGGGGCAATGAGGGGACAGGGAGAAGGGGTGGTTGGATAGGACAGGGGTCTTGAGGGGGCAGTCAGAAATGAGAGGAGGGGTTGGATGGGGCGGCGGGGGGCAGAGGTGGGGGTTCCGGGGCAATCAGGGGACAGAGAAGGGGGGGGGGATGGGACAGGGGGCCATCAGGGGACGAGAAGCAGGAGGGGTCAGATAGGATGCCGGGGCACAGCCTCCCCTAACCGCCCCTCCATACAATTTCAGAAACCCAATGCGGCCCTCAGGCCAAAAAGTTTGCCTGCCCCCTCTCTAGAACCCTAAAACAGACTAACACATTTAAACCTGGCATGCTGAATAGGAATTAATATTAACCCAGCTAAGATCTTCTTATGCCAAGAATCAACCAAGACATGAGTTAAAAAATGCTGCCCCAACCTTAACAAAATGTATAGGGCCAAACTGCAAAAGTTTTAGTCACACTGAGGAGAATTTGACTCCTCAAGTAGCTCCATGTATTTCAATGAGAAACCTTTAGTAGCCTTACTCTTCCTCATTCGGAAGGAGCATTAGCCCACTGTAAATCACTGGATATGGAGGCAGTAGCTTTAGTATTCATTTATAACTGCCATCATCCTCTTCAGTGCACTGATTATGTTAATTATGCTAACTATTCTTGTTTTTGCTTGGTTTTTCCACAGAAAATCCTTTTAAAATTATTTTTGAGATGTTAATCAGCTATTTAACCATGCAAAATTCTTTCTGAACCTCAAGAAAATCCCACCTGTATTATAACGCTGTGTTAAAGGAAGGGTTTTTCATTTATAAATATAAAGATTAACCTGAAAGTTTGTACTTAGTTATGATTAAAAATAAATGCTTTCAATGTATAGATATTCTTAGGAATGTTTCTCGGCATGTGATAATTCACCAGGGCGAGCTTTGTGGTCAGACTGGCTATTACATTAAATGTATTAGATATCAGTGTATAGGGCTATGAATCTTTTCCATGTAATTGCAGGGACCTTACTCCTTGGGTTACCTATAGTTTAGGTTCTCAGATGGAGCCCTGTTTGTTGATCTGTGTAGAACAAGAAGCCATTAACTGAGAGGGTCAAAGGGTTAATGGAAGAAATATTTTCTCCTTGCCATTATCTTACAACATTCTGCTGGGAACTGAAGAAAGATAACACTTTTCCCCCTATCCTTGCTAGTGCTTTCTGAAAAGGTGACCTCATTTCTCCATGACTAAATAAAAGACTAAATGCAAATGTGGAGACCTATAGAAACCTATTTACTCAACTGCCAGTGGAAAAGCTCACTCCTTTATTTGACCACTTCTGTAGCATCAGGTCACAGCATTTCACAAAGGAGAAAGTTCACAAGGAATGTCTCTCTCTTAATTTCCTAACTGAGATTTTATATGCCTTGATGTTTGGTACTCTCCTACAGTTCTGTAGTTAGTCTCTATTTTTGATAGTTAGATCTGTGGACAGTAGAACTCTACTGAGAGATGGACAAAAGGAAAGTTTCAGAGAGTGTCACAGCAGAGAAACAAGGTCTGTTTGTGTTGAAAGGGCAAAGTCCATAGCACTATACAACAAATACAAACTGCGAGTTAATGCATAATATTCCATTCACGAGAAAACAATGTGAGTGGTTAACAGACAGTGAAAGCAGCGAGAAAAACTCAGTGAAAAGATTTAAAAACTGTGGCTACAGTGTGGGAGCACCATATTACAACACATATGGCAGCATCTGTAGACGTGGGCCATGGCATATGGAAACGTGTAGCAAGGTTTTTTGACCCCTTAACAGCCTGAGATCTACACCCACCATTTGCAGATGGTCCTTATATACTTAGACATCCACTCATACACTTATATGTGCGTCACTGAGGTGTAGGTTTCCACAGATAGTGAATTAGTGTTGCTTAGAGCCAAGTTAACTTTCTATTGATTTGCATGTACTGTAGGTGAGATCCTGCAACCCCTTATTCACAGGAGTAATAAAACTACTCACATGAATTAGGACTACTAATGTGCATAAGTAGTTGCAGGATTGGAGCTGCATGTTGTTTTCCAGAGTAAAGTGTGTATATATGTATATATGTATATATATATGGCATTGTCTTTTCTCAATCGCTACCATATTTTTAGCCTCCATCCCCTTTTTTGGAGTTTGTTGGTATTTTGTGCATGACCCATCTGTAATCTAGGTTGTGTTCCTTGTTTCATTGTTGCAGGAGTCTGAGACCAAGCAGTGTCTTATTGCTGTCACCTTTCAATGTGAGAAGTTTTTCAAGCTCTTCAGGGCCCCAGTGCAGATCAGAATGCATTGTTTGGAGCCCCCCAAATCCCCGTCATTATCCTTCCCCCTCAGGGATTGCTCTAGTCCTTGCAGATTGTAGAATCATAGAATATCAAGGTTGAAAGGGACCTCAGGAGGTCATCTAGTCCAACCCCTGCTCAAAGCAGGACCAGTCCCCAACTAAATCATCCCAGCCAGGGTTTTGTCAAGCCTGACCTTAAAAACCGGCCCTAGGACTGACTGATAATCGGCGGCATTTCGGTGACGACGCTGTTTCTCGGCAGCATTTTGGCGGCGACGCCTATTGATGTTGCCGCTTGTTGGCAGCATTTTGGCGGATGATCGTCCGCTGGCCAGTATGCGGGCACACTTAGATGCCCTGGTGGGCGCGGGCACCGCGTTGGGGACCCCTGCTCTATACTGTAGCTAGTTTCTTCCTCAGAGTCATCTGTAGTTTCTGTTAAGATCAGTTCTAGTCATCTCCCTTTGTTTTGTTTCCTCCAAGGACTCCGTGTCCTTGTTCCTGGTTCAGATTAATGTAACCTGCAGCATCCACACAGGGGAATTACAGTTCAGCACTTTCGTGTGCACTGCTATTCACACCCCTATAGTCCAAACTGTAGGACAGTGTAGACATGCCCTAAATGTCAGCAGATGTGCAGCCCCTTTGGAAACAGAGTACTAAAGGCCAAGGCCATAGGCAAATTCCTCCTAGTTCTCCTATCCCAATAAGCCTGCACGTGGTCACTGGTAGACATAGCCCAGATTCCAGTCTCATGTGCTCTTTGCAGGAATAGAGATTTTATTTTCGTCTTACCTCGCAAATTGACTTTCTGTAAAGTCTGGATGCCCCACATGGGTATCGATGCATATATGTGTAGCTGTTTTATTGAGTGAAATATTTCATTATTCAAAGTTAGTATTTCAGGCTAAAGAAACGTTGATTTGAGCTGAAATAGAATAGAAGGGGCTTCTGTTAAGGGTTCTCCTAGGCACCAGAAGCTCAGTGATCAATTAGAAGCTATAGCTACCTTCAAATACTGTACATTATGAGGAACAGCAACACAGATTCCAGATTGTTGGACTCCTTGGCAGAAAGCCAGTTTGCAGAGTGAGAGCAAAATATAATTTTATGTTGTCCATTCATATAGTAGTATACCAAGTGGGAGATTTGGGCTGTTTCATAGAATTTGGGGGAAGGTTTTATTGCAAATAACTATATGTTTTGTTGTGAAAGCCATGTAAGTTTATGTCCCCCAGAAAGTAGTGTTTTTTTGACATTTGTAAGAGAACGGTACTTAAAATGGAAAAAAATGAGTCATTTTTATCAAGCATTTATTTTATCCAGGTATGCAGTTATTTCTTTGGGGGGAGTGGATGTTGATCAGAAAAGCATTCGCATAAGAAAAAAAACCCAAGATTTCAAAATCTTTAATAACTCGTAATAGCAATGGTTTTACTCAGCTCATAATTGTTTATTCTTGCATATTATGATGCATTATATTGCTTAGTGTTCCTATAATGTATCCAATGAGATTAAGTCGCACAAGGCAATTTAAGAACAGCTGGAAGACCTTTGTCTTTCTGAACATAAGTGTTCTGCTGGGAAAACTTTTCAAACAATTAGAAAATTTTCCAGCTTAATAAAAATAACTTGGAAAAAAAAATTACCTGGAAGCATTAAGAATAGGATGAGCTTTGTTTTTTTTCTTTATGAGAACAAGCCCTTCCAAAAATACACACCTGGCTCTTTAAGTGAGCGGTGAGAATGAATAACTTCTATAACTCAAATAATTTTATCAACTGTTTAGAAATGTCAAGAAACAGTTTGATACAAGTTGTATTTTAATGTATTATTTACACATATATACTTGATAACTAGTTGCTTTTTCAGAAAAGTAAAAACAAATATAAATTGTAAAGGAATGCACACTGTGCTGCATACAATGATTACTGAAGCAGCCATGAACAGGTAGGTGAGATGGTAGTCTCTCAGATAACTGGATCAAAGGTTATTCTGGACTTTAAAGATTAACTCTTTAATACCTGAATTGCTCTGAGAAGATTACCAAGCAAATGCAGAGACTTGGGCACAGGTATAATATGCCTGTAGTGATGCACCTTTTCAGGAGGCCAGCAGTTGCATTCTGATCCGGCTGGTCTAGGAGGTGACAAAAATATGGGTAGCCATTGTGCTGAAAAGAATAAAAGAAGTCCCTCATCTGAAGTAGTAGAAGGGGATGATATTCTGAGCATGCTAATCTCTATTTATGGAGCCATCCCCCCAAATCAGGTTGGGAGTGTGACATCCATTGTGAACTAAGTTAGCAACCACATGGAATAGCTCTGATATTGCAGACGAGGCAATGAAAAGTAGATAGCATAGGAGGGTGGAAATTTAAGTTGCCCATGCCAAAAGGCACTGAATGGAATTAATAAAAAAAAATGTTCATACTGTACTAAACATAAGACACCAGACATTACAAGTTCAATCCATAGTACAGTTTTTATGTCTTTCTTCCTGTTGTTTTACTGCATGCATAGAAGGAAAATTTGGACCACATTATTTTACTTGTAACTTAGGCTAGGATGAGAATAACGAAGTTATTCAACCTGGATAACGAATTGATAAAAGAGACAAATTGCAAATTGAAGTAGTTACCAAAAAGGCAATTAAAAGAACAATCAGCCCTTTTCTCTCTTACAGACCATGCCCAAATGTACTTAACACTAGCACTGTCTGTTCATATAAATTCTTCTTGATTACAGAACTGTGTGCTAGGCCTGACATCCATTTAGTATATGAGCATCCCATGGATTTTGATTGCTTCAAAATAATTCTCTTCTTCATGTCCATGAATGTTGGAACAGCCATATGTAAGCACTCCCAGGGCATTCAGAGCTTGGTGAATAGGTGACAAATCAAATCACGGTGCAGCATCCAGGGTATTTCATATTCTGACCCAATAGTGTACTTGTATTGCACATCTTCAAACAACATGATACTGAAGTTAGTCTGAAGTTGTTGACAGTGCCAGCTTTTGCTGTCCATTGATTCACTAGTTCTGACAAGATAACTGTGATTCAGTAAAGCCAGTTAAGGATTTTAGTTTGAAAAACCTAAGGGAAACAGAATTGCCTGTGTTTTTAATACTATTCTAGACAGAGACCCATTTAACTTACATTATCTTGATTCCTACAGTAATTCAGTTTCCCATTTATTTGTAATCTCCATCATAATAGGATGAATTGGTAGCGAATCTGAAGGTGGAAGGCAATTTTGGTGAAAGTGATCATGAAATGATAGATTTCATGATTCTAAGTAAAGGAAGGAATGAGAGCAGCAGAATAAGGACACTGGACTTCAAAGAAGCAGACTTTAACAAACTCAGAGAACTGTTATGTAAGGTCCCATGGGAAGAAAATCTAAGGGAAAAAGGAGTTCAGGAGAGCTGGCCGTTTTTTCTCAAAGAGACAATATTAAAGGCACAATCACAAATTATCCTGATGCGAAGGAAAGATAGGAAGAATAGTAAGAGGCCAATATGGCTTAGGCAGGAGTTCTTTAGTGACCTGAAAATCAAAAAGGAATCCTACAAAATGTGGAAACATGGACAAATTGTGAAGGTGCAGCACAAAAGAATAGAATAAGCATGTAGGAATAAAATCAGAAAGGCAAAGGCCATAACAGGAGATAAGTTCTTTAAATATACTAGGAGGAAGAAAATGATGAAGAAAACCAATACTTAGTGGGGAAGGAGAGTGAATAATTGATGACATCAAGAAAGCTCAAGTGTTTAATGCCAATTTTGCTTCAGTCTTCACTAAAAAGGTTAATGGTGACTAGATACTCAATACAATATGAACAACAAGGGGGAAGGAATGAAAGCCAGAATAGGGAAAGAATAGGTTAAGGAATATTTGGATAAGTTAGCTGTATTCAAGTTGGCAGAGCCTGATGAAATTCATCTTAGGGTACTTAGGGAACTATCTGAAGCAATCTCAGAGCTATTAACAATTATCTTTGAGAACTCCTGGAGGCTGGGTGAGGTCCCAGAAGATTGGAGAAAGTCAAACATAATACCTAACTTTAAAAAGGGGAACAAACAAGACCCAGAGAATTCTAGAACAGTCAGCCTAATTTTGATACACGGAAAAATACTGGAAAAATTATTAAACAATCAATTTGTAAGCACCCAGAGGATAATAGGTTTATAAGGAATAGCCAGCATGGATTTGTCAAGAACAAATCAGGCCAAACCAACCTTATTTCCTTCTTTGAGAGGGTTACTTCCCTAGTGGATAGCAGGAAGCAGTAGATGTGATATATCTTGATTTTAGTAAGGCTTGACATATTGGAGAATTGGTCTGAATTCAATAAATTCAATAAAGATAAGTGCAAAGTACTACACTTAGAAAGCAAAAATCAAATACACAGCTACAAAATTGCAAAAAAATGGATGAATGGTAGTATTGCTGAAAAGGATCTGGGAATTGTAGTGGATCACAAATTGAACAGGAGTCAACAATGTGACGCAGTTTTGAAAAAGGCTGATATCATTCTGGGATGTATTAATAGGAGTGTCGTATGTAAGATGCAGGAGGTCATCATCCCATTCTACTCAGCCCTGGTGAGGCCTCAGCTGGAGTACTGTGTCCAATTTTGGGTGCCACACCATAGGAAAGATGTAGGCAAATTTGAGAGAGTCCAGAGTAAAGCAACAAAAATGATAAAAGGGTTAGAAAACCTGACCTATGAGGAAAAGTTTTTTTTTTTTTAAAGGGTATGTTTAGTCTTAAGAAAGAAGACTGAGGGGGACCTGATAACAGTCTTCAAATATGTTAAGGGCTGTTATAAAGAGGACTGTGGTCAATTGTTCTCCAGGTCTGCTGATGGTAGGACAAGAAGTAATGGGTTTAATCTGCAGCAAGGGATATTTAGGTTAGATATTTGGATAAACTTTCTAATTATGAAGATAGTTAAGCTCTGGAATAGGCTTTCAAGGAAGGTTGTGGAATCCCCGTCATTGGAGGTTTTTAAAAACAGATTGGACAAATACCTATTGGAAATAGTCTAAGCTTCCTTGTCCTGCAACAGTGCAGGGGGCTGGACTTCACTTCTCGGGTTCTTTTCGAGCCATGCATTACTATGATTCTAAGAATTAGGAAATCTAGCCATGTATATCCATTGTGAAATGGGCCTGCCTTTATTTTGTTTTAGCCCTCTAACAGATCAAATTTGGTAAAATTCAGACCGCTGTCTTTGCAGCTTGTACATGGTTTTTTTACAGTTGATTCCTTTTGTTTTTAATGTATTATTGCCAAACTATTATTATGTAATAAAAACAATTATGCATTAATGCTCAAAATATTACAGTCCCCAATTATTTGTCTATTGGTCTTTCCCTCCAGAATGAATATTGTTATGAAAGAGACGTAGCATCCATTTAAAACTTATCCTAAGAGGAGACATTTTGTGGAAAAGACTTTTTCCCCAAATGTTGTTAAGGCGTAAAGCTAGAGTTTAAAATTGAAACTTCCTTTTCTCAACCCCAGCTATGCAGAAGAATGTTGCAAAATCTCTAAGCTACAAACCTGGTTTCTCTGATAAGAGGGAAAGTGTACAATTTTTAAATAAAAATACCCCAAAGAATGAGAAGTAGTCATGGGGACAAAGTAAAAGAAAAGAGGTTAGAGGTGTCAGAGTTTAAGGGTGACTGCATCTGTATTCCCCCTCCATGATCCCTTGAGGGCACCCACTTAAGGTTTCTGCTTCCCCGTTACTTCTCTTGGGTAGAGACCTGCATCTCCTTCCCTCTTGATAAGCTGTCTTATACTGTGATATCCTCAGCAAGCCAGTCTGTGTAAAGACCAGCGACTGTGCTTTGCTTTCTCTCTGAGGGCTCTTTCTAAACAAGCACCTTTATTCTTAACATAAAAGCATTACAGAGAAAACATGTAAAAAACATAAAAGTTCCAATGTGTATATGAAAAGCTTACCAGAGATCACCCATCAGACTTATGGGGCCCTAGTAGGCCAAAATCTTTCCAATCTTTCTTCAAGGGTCTCCTGAGTTTATAACTTTTTTCTTAAATACATAATTAGAACATTGTAATATGTTTTTATAAGTAGTAATGTGGTTTGAGCATTGGCCTGCTAAACCCAGTGTTGTGAGTTCAATCCTTGAGGGGGCCATTAAGGGAACTGGGGTAAAAATCTGTCTGGGGATTGGTCCTGCTTTGAGCAGGCGGGGGGGTTGGACTAGATGACCTCCTGAGGTCCCTTCCAACCCTGATAGTCTATGATTCTGTGTCTGGACAATCAAAAATAAGCCTTGATGACGTGTTTAGGTCTGGAAATTGTATAAATTCTTAGACTAATTTAATGTTGACAATTATTATTTACATGTTTCAATTCTCAAAGGCAGTTTAGATCACAAATATTATGTAGATACAGTATGTTGTAGATATTATTAAAGTATCTAACACTGTAGCTACTAAGAAGTAATACCCTTCTCTAATCTGTGTCTTCTGACATAGATCTTTTATCTTGTCTCTGTTTAAATGGATTTTTTTCACATATCGTATAATATACTTTTTTCTGTACATCCTTGACACCCAGTAGTCCATACAAAATTTCATTTATGGCAAAGTAGCGACTCCAGCAGAAAATAAGTGGAGTCTTCTCCTTTGTAAGTTGTAATTGAGGTTATGGCATGGCATATTGCCTTTGGCAGAATTCTATTACTGGGAAACTGAAAGCATGATTTTGAAGCTGGTTGCAGTGTAAGCAAAATGAATTAATTATTAGAGGCGTAGGAAAAATTAAAGAAGAAGAGAAAGTTTTCTGAAGTGAAACACAGTATATTGACATCTGAAAAAAAGAGAGGGGCACAGCAAACAACTTAGTAATGAAAAATCCATTTCCAAATAATTAATGATTTCTTGCAAGTCTCTGAGCATTCTTTTGCTGATCATGTTAGTGATCTAACCCAAATTACATTAAATGTTGCTGAGACTATATTATCTCTAATAGATAAACTGTTAATTTGGATTTAACAGTTGCTCAGACGTGCGATCAGCAGGGTTAGCCAGTTAGTAAATAGTGAAAATATTAATGATATTAAATTGTCTTTAATATTGTCCTTAATTAATCAAAAGGGAATCTAGCCCTCCTAGAGATGAAAGCGAAGAGAAAAAGGAGAAACAAAACATCTTTCTAATAACGTAGATTGTGGGAAGGAGAACATAGAGCCCTTGATTAAGCAAGGTACCTAAGCTTGTGTTTAACTCTAAGTCCATGAATAGTCCCATAGACTCCATGTTTAAATTTATGCACTTCTTTAAAGACCTTGCTGAATCAGGCCTTTATGCCATAAAGCTAGGTATGCAGGGTTTTTTCTTGCAGAGCTTTTTTGAATATTATAAACTACTGAAGCATGCTTGCGTATGATCAAGGTTGGTGTGATATCTTTATTAATTTACGGCCAGATTCTGTTGCCTGCACTGATGAGGAGTATCCCATTATACCTTCATTTGTACTACTGATATCATTTGGGGCTACCTATGGAATTAGGGACTATTTAACACAAGTAAATATGGCCAAATCATTATTGTCAGTTGATGATTGGTTATTTACTGAAGGCAAGTCTACACTACAGCGCCACTGTAGCATGTCTGGTGAAGGTGCACTGTGCCGACAGGAGAGTGCTCTCCTGTCGGCATAATTACTCCACCTTGGCGAGACGCATAAGCGATGTCAGCAGGAGAGCATCTCCTACTGACATAGCGCTGGTGTCAACAGCGTTAAATTTGCGTCACTCGCCGTTCCCGGCCAATGGGAGCTGTGGGAAGCGGCGGCCAGCACGTCTCTGGGAGCTGCGGGTGGCCATGCAAATGTAAACAAACTGTCTGGCGACCCGCCAGCGTATTATCCTGACGCGCCGCAGGTTGCCCACCACTGCTCTCTATAATCAATAATTTTATATATATGGTTTGATCTCATTTGAGTTTGTTAGAATCCCATCTGTTTTAGCATGGGGGTTCCAAAGTATAACTGAGCCCGGAACCTTAAGCATTGGTAGCAGTAGGGTGCTGTGTCCCTGCTGGAGATGAGCCTAAGTTAGTTGGCTCTCACTTATATTGGGCTGGGAATTGCAGTTTAACTCCTGATATTTCCTCAGTTATAGACATCTTTAATAGATAGGAGTGATATGTTGGCATTGTGTCATATTACAGGAGTGCCAGCACCTTGGCAGAGTAAACAAGCACTGGAACAGAATAATTTGATTGCTTCCAGTAAGAGGAAAAAATTCAAACATGATTTACATTTCTTACAAAAAATATTCTTCCCTTGGCGGCCACCACCTAGTTGTTTTTCTATCTATAGGAGAACACATTGACATAAAGAATGGATTATCAAAAGCAATGTATTTAAAGGCTCACTGTATTGTTTTTCTGAAGATAGCTAGACTATTGATAAATGACAAGAAGCAATTTTCAGGAAGAAAATAAATTAAGCAAGTAATTTTTTTTTGAAAGTTTTTTTTATTGCTATTTGTATCTACAAGGTAAAGGTTTTTATGTCTTGAGTGTGAGATTGAGTATGTTTTCAGGATAGTGAAGAAAGGTATAGGGTAATAGCATTTAGTATTTTCAGAAATCCAGTATTTTCTTATAGCCTTAATTCCATTTCTCATTATATGCTAATTTTTCATTTCTGTAGCAACTGAATATTCCTTCAGTGGTGATACACTTGGGGATTTTCATCATCTTGTAATGAAGATCTTTGCCCAGAGGATTAGAATGTTGATCTTTTTTTTAACTGAGAAATTATTGTCCTCCCAGTGTAATGAAAAGGACTCTGTACTGTGACACCCATTGTGCATTTTCTACTTGTCTTAGTACAGAGTTGCTTTTGTGACTTACGTTCTTACAATGGGTTTGATGCATCAAGTCAAGTATACATTATTTTCTCCCTTTGGATGAAATCTCCATCATTCATTATTTGCACTTATTTATTCTTGTTTCATTTTGACAGGTGAAGATTTGTTGTGTAGTATATGTCAATGTAACTGTTTTTATATGGATTATCATAATTTCTGTTACAGTGTGTGTCATCATGCCCAAATAAGTCTCCCAGCCTTTTTTTATATAAGGTTGCTGTTTGCGAATTATTTCCATTTGTTCTCATTGTTGTATTCTGGTAATGTCCACAACGTTCCAGGCATTGTTCACACAGAGGAAAAAACCACTGTACTGAATAATTACAGCCCTTTTTTTTTGCATGTTCCTGGCTTTAGTAAAACTGATCTTTAAAAGAGTTGGACATGTCCCTTTGAGAGCAATCTGAAAATTGGTATTCCGTTTCCTTTCCATTTCTTAACACTGCGATTGTTGTAAAGGTGTTAAATCAGGGGTCGGCAACCTTTGGCATGCGGCTCACCAGGGTAAGCACGCTGGCGGGCAGGGCCGGTTTGTTTACCTGCCGCGTTGGTAGGTTTGGCCAATCACAGCTCCAGGCTAATGGGAGCTGCGGGAAGTGGCGTGGGAGGAGGGATGTGCTTCCCGCAGCCCCCATTGGCCTGGAGCGGCGAGTGGGAGCCGCAGTTGGCCAAACCTGCGGACGCAGCAGGTAAACAAACCAACCCGTGCTTACCCTGGTGAGCCGCGTGCCAAAGGTTGCCGATCCCTGTGTTAAATGGGACTTTTAAACTCTCTTTGTCAGCACAGAATACATCATCATGTTAAAATCACATTTGTGCAGTTATAATGCTAGTAGAGGGCATCCACTGGATTTGTCTTTAGTTCTGATTATTTCTAGCAGTGTCATTTAATATTTTATTAATCATTCCCTAATAATTTTGAATAAGGTCAAAGATGATATTCTCTCATGTAATAGTACCATAGTTCACTTCTAATATAAACGTGAGTATGGCTCTGTTAACTCTGGTAAAAACAGTTTTGGTATTGTAGGGGAATCTAAAGATTCTTTACTAATTTCTTTAGGCAGGCCCCTATCTTGCAACTGACTCCATATGTGCATAAGGGCCTACCCATGCAGAGACAGTTACAGGATTGGGGCCTTAGTGAATAAACTTGTAATCGCTTCTGAAAGTTCCTTGCAACATTTCTATGGTCAGTCATTAACAGTAGGACTAAGCTGGATTGTTCTTGTCTATATTGTATATGGTTGCATTTTTAGTCAATATCTGCTTAGTGTACCCATACTTACTTACTACTCATTATAAACATTAGGCACTCAGTTACATCCATATTATTAAATATTTTATCAAGCACAATACTCTGAGGTACAATATACCATGTGAAAAGTGTTACAAAAACATTTAAGCAACCTGATTCAATATTTTCTGTTTTGCATGTCCCTCCCCCCATATAATTTTTCTTACAAAATTAGTTGGGGGGGGAATAAAGTGTGCACTGGGTAGTATCCACTTTCATGCATCAGGATGTTTATTAATGGGAAAAGATATCAGGCAATACGCCCTCAGCAAGTGATGGTGAACTTAGTATGTTGTGTGAAGTTACTCTGAGTAGCACACAGCATTATCGCTGTCACTGCTCACGCTTCCTCTCCATGACCCTGCCCGTGATGCTCTTAAAATTTAAAAGGCAGGTTTGCAAACATAGTATCCATGAAATCATTCAGTATTGTACTTTGCCTATAAGAATTTTCTGATGCTTCTCTTAAGTGCTCATGGTTCTCCTTGTTTGTGCTCATTTACGCTGATCTTAGAAGAGAAGGAAGCATACCTTCCTCTCCCACTTGAGCACAGCTGTAGCTTTGACCTTGCTAGAAGACCATCTCACCTCTTGCCACCACATTCATTTTAATGGCTCTACCTGAAAGAGGAAATATTACTCTGTGCTTCCCCCATCTGCTAATGGAGGTTAACATTTGTGCCTGCCAGTAAAATGGTAACTATAAAATTATTACCTAACTTGGGGGAGGGAGAAAGGAAGATCAGAGGGGATAGATATAAAGGTAGCACAGAAGATGGGAAAGGAGAGATGTTCCATTTTGGAAAAATACACATATAGTTTAGTTTGTAATTCTCCTGTCTTTGAACATACAGAGCTAATATTCTGCTCTTATTTATACTGGTATAAATTCAGAATAACTCCATTATTTTACAGTGGAATTAGTCCAGATTTACATTCTATTCACAGTTACGCTAAAATAATGTATTAACTCTAGCCACTCAAGGTGGGAATTTTCAAAAGTGCCTGTGGGAGTTAGGCATACAAGTCCCACTGAAAGTTAATGGGATTTATGCATGTAAGTTAGGTGCTTTTAAAAATTCCACCCTGTGCATAGCAGTGCTTTCCATATTAACATACTTGCAGTGCTTTCAGTTAGAATAGTATGTGAAGGTCTGATTTAAGCTTCAATTTTTAGAATTAATGAAGAAGGGGGGGGATTTTTCAAGCTTTTTTCACCAATTAACTTTTTTCATAAATGTGTTTATTATTTTCACAAGTAACTATGTCTTACCTTTCCTTTCTCAGTGGTAATATTCTGAATTGAAAATTATAGTATAGTTCAGGGATGAGATGGATTGAAGTGCCTTTTATTACTGACTGTTCCCAGGCAAAATGTTTTGAGCAAATTGGCTAATAGAGCTAAATTACATTATATGAGGTGCTGCCTAAAAGCGATCTTTCTATTATGTCCTCTGATTAAACAAAATTGCATTTGAGTTGTGCAAAATGATAAAACAAATGAATAATTGCAGCATGTAAAATGTTAAAAATAATGGTGGTATGACTGGCAAAATAAAAAGGTAACCCACAATTCTGAATAAATGTTCTTCCAGTCTTCATCCAGACTTATGTAAATCGAAACTTATCCTTAAAAGGACATTACGTACTATTTTCAGAAGTACATAAAATCCCATTGTCAAAAGGGATTTAGACATTTAAGCATCTATGTCCCATTGACTTTCAATGAGAGTTAGGCTCTTATATGTCAAAGTCTCTTTTGAAAATGGAGCTTAGGTGTTTTTGAAAATTTTACCCACTCTCTAATTTGTGTCCACAATATTTAGAACATATTTTACTGTTCATATTGACAATTGAAATTATTTTTCCCTGTTATATTTTGTTTTCTTTCCCTTCTATATGAATACTGGTTTGTTTATAGGACTACTCATAAGTGCTGGAGTTCTTAAATTTATTTTTGAGAGGGATGAGGGGGAGAATTATTGAAATATTCTTTATTGAGGAAAGGAGAGGGGAACAGTGTGAGTGTGCACAAAAAATTATGTGGCCTCTACAAAGAGATGTTTTGTAGGTTTTAAAAAACTCCCAAGTTAGATCTTTGATCTGCTACCATAGGTGGTGGTCCTTCTATAGAAATAAATATTGAATTTATGTATAATTAGCTGTACCATACAGATAGATCCATATTAAAATGGTGGGATTGGATAATAGTGGGGATTGGTAATGGAGTTGTGAGCTTTTAGGTTGCTAGTTCAGCAACACAGTTTTCTAGATCCAGTTTTCATAGAATCACAGAACTGTAGGACTAGAAAGGACCTAGAGAGGTCATCTAGTCCAGTCCCCTGCACTCATGGCAGGACTAAGTACTAGATCATCCCTGACCAGTGTTTGTCTAACCTGCTCTTTAAAAATCTCTAATGATGGAGATTCCACAACCTCCCTAGGCAATTTATTTCAGTGCTTAACCACCCTGACAGTTAGGAGTTTTTCCTAGTGTCCAACCTAAACCACCCTTGCTGCAATTTAAGCCCATTGCTTCTTGTCCTGTCCTCAGAGGTTAAGGAGAAAAAAAATTTCTCCTCCTCCTTATAACAATCTTTTATGACTTGAAAACAATTATTATGTCCCCTCTTAGTCTTCTCTTCTCCAAACTAAACAAACCCAGTTTTTTCAATCTTCCCTCATAAGTCATGTTGTTCCTCTTCTCTGGACTTTCTCCAATATGTCCATATCTTTCCTGAAATGTGGTGCCCAGAACTGGACACAATACTTTTCTAGCCCAAGGGTCCATGTTAGCAACGAACACTCTAGTTAGCAGTCCTAGCATAAAAGTCAGGATTGAATGTGCCATGGAGGCTCAAATATCTCCTCCCTCCGCGTCCCGTCCCCTCTCCGCTCCCCCTCCCCCCGTATATATGACATGTTTCTGTCACAACGGATATAATTGCAAAACACAGTAGGGAAGTTTTCACCGACAGTGTCTGTATTCTGTGGATAGAGGACATCAGTTTTTAGGCCTGTTCATCCAGCACTTTTCACAAGCACAAATTGAACAAAGAAAGAAAAAATAGAGACTAAAGAAGAATTTTGTCTCAGGCTATGTCTACACTATGCACCTTTTAGCGACACAGCTGTGCCGCTACAGCCGTGCCACTAAAAGGTATGCAGTGTAGCTGCTCTTTGTTGGCAGGAGAGAGCTCTCCCACCGACTAAGCGCTGTCTACACCAGCACTTTTTGTTGGCCAAAACTTTTGTCATTCGAGGGTTTGTTTTTTTTCCACACCCCTGAACAACAAAAGTTTTACCGACGAAAGTACAGTGTAGACAAAGCCTCAGGATAAAACAGTGTGTTCCTGACGTCTTAATGATTGATGATAATGGTTTATCTAAGTGTGAGAAGAGAGGTAGGAAGAAAGGCAAAACTGGAGATAATAGGGAAGAAAGGAAACACTAAATCAGAAAAGACAGAAATAGCCATCTAAGTGTGTATGAAATGGGCCCCATATTTGTCCTCCTCAATTTGTAATCTTTACTCTATTATTTTCTCATATCAGTCTGTCTCTGTTGAGAATATGGTACATTCTTTTACAGATAACTTTGTTTTCCATTTCAATTTTTTCTTGACTTTTTCTTAGGGTATTTTTTTTTAAATATCCTTCCTGTGCTTCTCCCTTTAAAATTAGGTCACAACTTTTATAAATTTGGAGGAGTTAAATGTTATCCCTTTACTCTTATTGATTCTCCTTATTATTATTTGTATTACCATAGCACTTAGGAGCATTAATCATGGACCAGGATCCCATTGTGCTAGGTGCTGTACAAACACAACAAAAAAGTGGTCCCTGACATAGTGAGTTTACCATCTAAGTATAAGACAAGATACAACAGATGGATACAGACAAATAGATGGAGGGAGTACCAGGAAACAATGATGAAACGAAAATAATATTGTTCATTGTGATAGGCAGTAGTATCAGTGCAATTGCGTTCTAACCATTGTCAAGTTTTTTGTATGTCTCATGGCAAAGGAGGGATTTGAAGGTGGATAAAAGGTGGCTTTGCAGTGGTTTTCAGGGAGCCCCTTGCAAGTGTGATGTGCAGCGTGGGAGAGAACACAAAGATGCTTGTTAGAAAATCTTTAACACATGGGTAATAGAGACTGCCATCAATGCCAATCAGAGGAGGGAATCAACATTTATATGTCATATCGGCGCCTTAAACCTTTTTCGGAAAGCACTGTCTTATATCCATTGTGTTAACTATATATAACACTTGTCTTCCTGTTTAATTTAATGGAATTGCAGAATGAATTCAAAAGGTTTCTCGGAAATTTTGATGGATCTATGCTACTTTGTTTTTTAATGTAAAAATGGGCAATGGATTTATATGCTGTAATATATCTTTGATGCATGAATAAAAAATACAGAACGTTGTGATGAAGGCTTAATAAATTCTAGCTTCTTTTGGAAACTAGCAATTCAGTCAGTGGATATTGCAGCCAGGAGAATAATTAATCTAGCTCCACATGTTGGAACTCCGTTACTTTTGAGTACTTGGCTTTCTTCTGGTCACTAGAGAGAACACCCTGCTCTCTGGGAAATGAATCTGTTGCAACCAATGCTAATTAACAATTAATTATTATTATTTTCCAAAACAGAAAGCAAATAGTCTTACCTCCTCTGCATTCCTTTTCTAAATGCCAGTGATTTCTTTGCCTAACAGTATCAATTTGTATAAGCCTCTTTCTTTCACTTATTGTCTGTTTCACCAATGAAATCACTAATGTGGGATAGAATAAAAAGAATCAGGACTAGGCAACACCGCCAGTTTTACTCATTATTCCGAGTGGATAGCTAATATATGTACTAATCATCCTATTCAAACAGTGCTATAAATAGGCTCTCAAGAGTTAGGCATTATATCAGAACATTGTTTAAGAAAATATATGTCTATATTTTTGGACAACCACAGATTTAATTACCAAGGACCTAATTATATGTTCTTACCAGTTTTATATTGGAATTACTACTTCACCACTAGACATGGAGTTAGTTATTCCTGATTTCCACAAACCTTCTATTTTCTTTTGGGAAGGGAGCATCTGGAAGACAGGTCTGTGAGTATTGAAAATGGAATCTTTTACATCACAGCACAAAAAAAGGATGATTGCGCAATCATAAAGGATTCCATTTTCAACAAAGACAGACGTCTCTGTTACAGATGTTTCGGAGTCTGAAAGAATATAGGAGAATTTTGTTATTCTGGACCTCAAATGCCTAATTCATGAGATCCCAAATCAACAATTCAAAGTGCTAATAAAAATGTAATCATTTCTCTTTTATAAACCCGAGACTGGGTGAGTGTAAATGAATATTCTATTATTATTTTGTACTACAGCGGCGCTCAGTATTCTAAGTGCTTTTCACACGTATAGGAATCTGCTAATAGATTCTGGGTGATTTGTGCTCCTAAGTTCGGGTTAAGTTATTCAAAAGCAATAAGAACTGGCCCAACTCTGTTGCCAATGAAATCAATGGAACTTGTTGACTAACGTGGGAGCAGAGTAGGCCGACACTAAGCACTTTTGAAAATCCCAGCCTTCAAACTTTTCCAGTTTTGCTGAAGACAACTGGAAAATGTTACCTCATTATTTGCCCTGTAGTTAGAAAATATGTTGAGAAAACTACAACAACAACAACAAAATACCCTGCTAAGATAACCCTTATGTATTTTTAGGCTATCACTGTATATATGTATGGGTATGTCTAATCTGTCAATCTGTTGTAGTTCTAAGGCAGTTATCTCCTTGGTGTCTTGATTTGTGCCTTAGAAATTTCTTGGGGTCTTTTTCTTGACTAGTTTCTAGCTAAACAAAGCTATTTCTTGTGGAATCGCCTTCTGTTTTAGTTATTACCAAATATTTAACTGTTAATGCAACACACCTTTGTTTTTCACGGGGTTTTTTGTTTTGTTTTTGGTACCACAGGATTTGCTAACCATCAATAAGCCATTTTTGGCCCCTTCCATTATATTTCTGTTTTCTAGGATTAATGTTTTCACTGCATCTTTGCATCATCACAGTATTTTACTACATACAGAGTAGCCTGCTTCAGAATAAGCAGTGTAGAAACCTAACTGTCAGAAAGATGTGACACAAAACATGGCCAGTTAATAATGCCCACAAGGCAATCTAGGATGAAGTTTAAGTAGATGACTTGAACCCCTATGCCGCTTGTTAGGCATCTAGAAGTAACTACTGTCTTTGAACCTTGAAGGCTTTCTGATCATATGGCCAACTTGTTCTTAAAATGGTTTCTTCTGCACTGGCCAATTCAGCAGCTAAAGTAGATCCACCACCTAGTGCCTGTGTTTTCTGCTTGTGGTTTTCATTGTCTCTGATTTGCTGGGCATGTTACTCCTGTCAGCACATGCCCACTATCAGCAGAACTGTGCATATCCTACCGGGTATGTCTTCACTCCAGATTTAAATCAGGTGATTCAACCACCTGGGTTAGCCTCACTTGGGTGTGAACAGCCACACTGCAAAGCCATACACAAGTTACTATGTCCTCACTTGTGCTGCACTTATGCGTGTGTCAGCAGGACTTCTGCTGACACATCCTATGTTCCTTTGTGCCGCAATAAGCTGAGCAGCTCTATAATGTTTTCCCAGTGAATTTTAGGAAAACTTGTCTGTCGTTCTGGGAACGTAGGAGTAACTATGGGAAAGCATTGCAGGGCAAGTGATTTAACTTGCATTCTCATTGTAAAGGCCTGAGTGAAAGCAGCCACCTGAGTTCTAGCCCAGTGATTCTCAAACAGGGGTACACGTACTCCTGGGGGTTACGCAGAGGTGTTCCAGGGGATACATCAACTCATCTAGATATTTGCCTACTTTTACAACAGGATACATAAAAAGCACTAGTGAAGTCAGTATAAACTAAAACGTCATACTGACAGAGACTTGTTTATACTGCTCTATACACTATACCCTGAAATGTAAGTACAATCTTTATATTCCTATTGATTTATTTTATAATTATATGGCAAAAATGAGAAAGTAAGCAATTTTTCAGTAGTGTGGCTGTGACACTTTTGTATTCTTATGTTTGATTTTGTAAGCAAGTAGTTTTTAAGTGAGGTGAAATTTGCGGGTACACAAGACAAATCAGACCCCTGAAAGGGGTACAGCAGTCTGGAAAGGTTGAGAGACACTGCTCTAGCCTATACCCTATGCCTTGCCAACTGGATATAAAGCACTGCCAAACTCAGGTGAGACGATTTTGTGTGTGGATGGTAAGGGGCTTTCGATAACCCCATGAGAATGAGTTAACTCTGCAGTGAAGACCTGCCCACAGAAACAAAGAGGCAGGATCACCCTTGGTTTTGTTTAGATGTTTTCTGTTCTTCCTGCCAGACTGACCCTCAGGGGTGACCATTCTGTGAGCTTGGTGGTGGTGATGTTACTGTTATTTTGGCACCTTGTCCACTACTTTCTATTTGGAATTAAAAATTCTTTCCCATTTGGCATGGGATGACTGTTAGCCATTCTTGTAGTATGTCTTCTCTAGTTTACTGGCATCCGGTTCTTTTGTAACTCTTCAGAGTTAATTGTCTCTGGCTCAAGGGACTTGTTAGATGGGGCACAAATGTTGATTCCCTTCTGCCCTCAGGTCTATGAAAAGGTAATTCTCAAAAATAACTGTGAGGTGTGTTGCAATCTAGTAACAATGAGTATTGACTAAGGTGGCTCCCTTGAATTAATCAGGTTGATTTGTTAGTTTTTATCAGTTTTTTCTTCCTCAGCTCCGGTAACAAATAGCCCCATGATAGTCATGGTTACAAAAGATTGCATTGTATCACGTGGCAGGGGTCAGTGACTATTGTTATAATAACCTGCAGGACCAACAAAGGATTTATAAGAGATCACACTTTAAAAAAAAATTAGAACAATCAAAAAACACTCCAATACAAGCAGGAGCATCCTTTACAAGTGTCAGAGGAAACTGGTCCATTGACAGAAAGTAACATAAACAAGTTGGTTGAAACTCACTGACATACAAAGCCTGACTTACTGGGTTTTCTGCATGGAATAAAAAACATTGATTTATTAAGTGCTTTGTAATGCTAATAATTATTATCAATGTGCATGTTTTTAACTTTTCAGGCCAAATGCAAATATGACTTGAAGAAGTTGTAGTTGCTTACAGCAGGCCTGAATTAAATCCTTTGCCTTTTGTTTACCATGTGTTTTGCATTTTCTGAAAAGAACATTTTTGCACATAATACCTCAAATGACTGTCTTTATGCTTCAAAAAATAGCTAAACAGTGTATTTATTAAAGGTGAAAATAATCTCCTGCAAAGGGCAGTTCAAGATTGCAAATAATAGGTTCTTTTGATTATTTATTGATTGAGAAATCAACTGGTCATGTTCAAGTTTGATTTATTAATCAGACTGGACATCTGAGATCAAACAACACAAAGAGAAAAGACTAACTTACCAATTCTGGGGTAACAGTCTGTTCCTCACCCAGTTCTAAATTGCAACAGTTAAAAAGGACCTTTATAGCTGAGGTATTTATCCCATATTATAGTTTGTGACCAGTGACATGACTGGTACCATTCAATTATTGACACATGTCAGTCTTGTTGTTAACAGTTTATCTTGGAAATTTAGAGCAAATGGAATATATAATGAAGTATCACAACAGTTTAACCTTGGAGCTTGGCATAGGTTTAATCAAGAGTTTTAACCAATTAAACAATAATGTCACCTTGATCATTAATATTTCCTATGCACTTGCGAGACTAGTTATGTTCCCCATATATGCCTTTCCTGTGGTTTCAGTTAAGCATACTTTTTTTTTGCAAGACACAACCCATTATAATGGTCAGAACAAGGGTTTTGAGAAATGTCACGCTTTTAAACATATTTGCACTTAATAAGCAGTTTAGCTTGTATTTGCTAATAATTCTATATCATCTCTTTTGGCATTACTTTTCCCAGAGCTTTATGGAATTCTTTAGCATAGCCATGATAAATGCTTAAGGTTTAGGCCTTCATAGGTTCAGCAAGGTCCTCTATACCATGTGAGTACCATGTTGGTGCTATTTAGGGCATCTGGGCCCTGGCGGAGCAGCTGTGTAGGTGGCTTTCAAAGCTTCCTCAAGTTGCCTGCACTGCATATGCTTTCACTGAAGGTAGTAATGGGGGCAGGCAAATGACTCGATGTTTACATGGATCCCAGTGACAGCTCATGTAGCTGCACCTGTGGGCTGGACCATGTGGGGGTTTCAGTTCAGTCTACATTTTAGTCAGAGGGTTGGGGGTGGATTTTACCACTTTACCGCCCACCTAAAACCAGACTATTCTAATATTATATAAGGGTATGTCTATACTACCCACCAGATCGGTGGGCAGCGATCGATCCAGTGGGGGTCGATTTATCGTGTCTAGTCTAGACGCAATAAATCGACCCCTAAGCGCTTTCCCATCGACTCCTGTAATCCACTGCCGCGAGAGGCGCAGGCAGAGTCGACAGGGGAGCAGCAGCAGTGAAGACACCGCGGTGAGTAGGTCTAAGTATGTCGGCTTCAGCTATGTTATTCACATAGATGAAGTTGCATAACTTAGATCGATCTCCACCCCCCCAGTGTAGACCAGGCCTAAGTGAACTGCATTTCATTTGGAAAGAGTAGACTGATTAAAGGCAGCACATTAGCTCTTCAACAGTTCGAGTGGAATATTGAAACAAACACCTGGTAAAGAAATAACAGTTTTATTTGTTTGTTTGTTTGTTCTTGTTTTTAAAGAACAAAGTCTTCCAAGGAACACAGACATCATAAGGCAAAGATCCTTATTTAAAGGTCTCCCAAGCACCTACATACGAGAAGTCTAAGCCTCTGGTTCTCCTTAGAGGATGGATTTTTTTCCTCTTCTTTAAAGTGACCCTCTTCTCTTCGGAGCATATTTTCAATTTGTTGCATGGTGCTGTCTGCCTTGCTTCCAGCAATACCATTTTTAAAACAGAATTTACTGTTCATTTCTCAGTTACTTCAAACCCTAATAGTCTATTTTGCTTTTGGCAGGAGCGGCATTTTTGTAGAATTGCACTGTATTTAGTTGATCTACTTTCATGTGAGTCTCTCTCCAACCATTTTTTCTAGTAAAACATTAAAATATTTCTCCGGGGCCTTCAGGTTAGATTTGTGATATGTACCCACAATAAGGCTTACAGTAAATGTATCCTAATTAATTTATTACCCCCTGGGGTTGAAACATGTATGCGTGTTACTAATTCAAATGCTGACACCAGATGTAAAGCTTATGCTTCTGTTGCTATAAAAAAAAAAAAAAAAGGTTATTTTACTGGGAGCATTAATCATTTAAAAATTCAAATTTCATGTAGTCAAGTTCAGCATTTCAGCAGACAACCTAAATAGAGCATCATATTAATAGAACACTGGAAGCTGCTAATGTTAATATGAGCAAATTAAGGAGTCTGCCCTGCTTATTTAGGCACATTAGGGTAAAATAACATCAAAGCTGAGACTTAACAAAAAATCAATTCAATGCATATAGTACATATTCCTCAGTCCTTTGTGGTGGTGTTAAGGGATGAGAGCTTTTTTTACGTGTTACAGCTAATATTGTATCTTTATTCATGTGTCCTTGTATCACTGTGACATATGTAGTTCTGGTACCATTTGGGGGTGGTATATGTCTCTGCATACTCAGTATTCAGCTGATAGCAATAGGGCTGATAAACTATTTCCTAACCTCTCTGGACTTTGTTGACAGCGTGTAGAAGCTTAGAAAACTGACACACACAGGTGGTAATTTTCCCCAGCGAAATGATTGAAAATGAAATGCTGTGGAATTGTTCATTTCTGTTTTGTTCTTATTTCTTTAATTTGTTTTTTTTCCGCACCGCTGCCTGATGCCAGCCAAGTTTTGTGTGTGTACATTTTCTGACATTTTATAAAAGTTATTGTAAGCCAGTTATATCTTCAAAAGTTCTTGTCAAATTTTGTTTTACTAATTATTTTATATGTTTGCAGATGGTATATACACATTGTACTTGTTGTTGTAACAGCTACAGATGAACATGGATGAAGTAGGCCTCAAGATAGCGAAGGGTAGGAAGTTGCAAAGACAACCCTACAGTCTCAGTCTTATTCTGTCTGTGTTTATGTACTGACGTACACACAGTGATGTTCAGTACCTTCACATACCTTCATTACTTATGCCCATTGTGAACACCCCTCAACAGATTTGGATGTATCTTAGTTTCTAGCCCATCCAGTCCTTTTCCTTTTCGAAGAGAGGGATAAAAAGAACGTTGTTCAGTGTCATTGGCCAGAGTGGTTTTTGTAATTCAGGACATCTGTCCAATCGCAAGTAGCCTAATTTCCCATCCGGCAAATGGCAATGCTTTTGGATTCTACCAACCTGGCTGAATTTGACTCTGACTTGAAGACAATTACCATCCTGGGTCATATTCAGAATAAAGACCTAGAAATGAAAAGTTCTATATTTCAATGTCAATCTCTTAAATCATCCAGACCACACACAACCACCCTGATAAGTCAAACCATTATGTTATCAAAGCCCAGATTTTCTTCAGGGAAAAAGGAATTAGGGTACATAGACTCATAAATGTTTTTTGAGAGAAATATAATTTATATGGTATAGCTGCATACATATTTCTTAGCTTTTTAACTGATGGGAGAAACTATATGAAAGAGTGCTAGGAAACTAGAAACATCATTTTGGAAGATGACGTACTACAGTAAAATCTCTGTTTCTGGGGGAAAATAATAATGAATCAGAACGCTGATTCAATTCTTGGATTTTATACTTCTAGGGATATTTTTGTATGATCACATTTGTCTGTTAAAATTCATTGATGTGACTAATTTATGAAACAACATTCTTAATTTAAACATTCATTAACTCATGTGAAAGCAGCCACGGTCATTTTGTGCTGCTCTACTTTGGACATTTGTCCTTAGTAAAGAAATCAAAGCAACAGAATCTCTCTCTTCCTCCCCCTCCCCCCCACACACACTTTTTGGAATCTGAGGTTATTTGTCTTAGGGTTAGAAGAAGAAACTGTGGCTCTGATGTGGTAAACAGAACTGCTGCAGTTTGAGTAAGCAAAAAGAAAGTGCACATTGCTGTATTGCTGTGCCTCACGTGTGTTCTTAGACACGAGACAGAAGGCTGAGAATTGGCATATGAGAAATGGGGCTGTCCTATCAATATCATAGATGCTTCTGAGAGGTTGGGACTAAAGAACCAGGAGCTGTTTGACTCATTCATTTTACCCCCCCCCCCCCCCCTGTCTAGGACAAGGAATGAATGGTTAGTATGAAATAGTTCTCAGACCCTTCTGATCACAGGGCCTGTTAGAGGTATTTCCCCCTTTAGATGCCAAACATCTAATTTTTCTTTATGTGCTCCAAATGTGAACAAGGAGAAAACCTGTTTTAGTTCTTTTCAAGGGGCAGGCTTCTCCCTCAGGGAATCTATTGTGACTGCTTCCCTCTGGGATCTCATCTCTTAACAAGGTGTTTTCTATAAGTTCTCAAGCAATTGAGGCCTAAATTCTATTAAATCAATCTGTCATGGAAACACAACCTGGAGCTGAAATGAGTGTTATCATCCTCCTTTTAAGCCTGTGGCCACTGTTCTTTTAGGATGGTAGTGTGTGGTGTTGTATTTCTTCTTCTTCTTCTTCTTAACATTAAGTTTAGCAGGGTTTGTTACAATTGCTGAAGTCAGAAAGGTAGGAGAAATTTCACCTTTCACGTTACCTTTCACCCTGTCAAAGTGGTTCTGAGAACTGTGCATTCCAAAGAAAGATTCTAGCTTTGACGTTAATTAAGAGGTATCCCTCCCTACACACACATCCTGATTCCAAAGCTTTTATGAAGCATGCCTTTTAGAAGGGGTTTGTCCCTTGTTTCTGGTCAATACAAACCCATCAAACCAAGTAGCTCAGGTTACCCCTGGGGCAAAAAAGAGGGAGGAGCCTCTCCAAAACATATTTGTAAGGCAACCGCCTGGCAGTATATCCTCTTTAAAATATATGTATAGTTAGATAGGGTGGACATTACTGCCTCAACCTACTCTGCTTTCATGTAACATGGACTACTGGCTATAATTAAGTAATTCAATCAAAAGCTGTGCTTTTCTTTTCCTTATTTGACTGATTAGTGTGGATTATTGGAAATGCAAAAAAAGGACATTTTGTCTACCAGTAAAAATATGTCTCTATGAGTGTCTGTAGCTCTTTGCCCATCCTGTTCTTTTTCTCTTTTATCACTAATCATTGATGTTAACTAGTTGTGTTAGTGTGTGAATGATAGGGGAGTCACTTTCCTGGTTCCAGTGCAATAGAAGTGTTACAGGTTTAGAGCGATTTTGAGGCAATATCATGTATGACTAGGCTTGACAGAAATCAATTTTTAATGTTTTCTATTTTTGACTATTAAGATCAATTTTCATTTTTATAGTTGCTGGAAATTAAGGGGTGGGTGCAGGATTGGGGTTAGGGTTATGGCCGTGCTGACAGCAGGCTGCTGGGGGCTCCTTGCATGGCCAAGGAGCCCAAGGTACCAGCACACAAGGTATGGGGGAGTCTGTGGTCTTGGTCTGGCAGATTGCTCACAATGAAAACTTCCTACACAGCTTTGGAAACATCCACTGAACATGTTTAGTAACCGTCACACCCTATTTCTGGATGTTTCTGGACTCTCTAGATCAGTTGTTCTTCCCTGCTGACAGGATATGTAGAGAGACAGAGTATTCAAACAAAAATCCATGCCTCCTCCTCCTCCTCCTCCCCCCTGATTCTTGCCCTTTCTTTGGGGCAAAGTTAAATGTGCCGTAGGTTAAAGAAGCACTCCTCTTTTGGACCAGAGGACTTTCTTCCTTTGATTTCTCCATCTACCTGTCAGTCCAGTTATTTGTATGAGTTATTTGAGCTACTCTCGCAGAAACCCATTTTGCAGGTAGTGAAAACTTATAAGGTGAAATTCTACCCCGTTGAAATCAATGGGAATTTTACACATTATTCACCCATTGTTTTTTAACAATTCTGTGAGGACTTTCTATATTTTCACTGCTCGTCAGCCATTATTTGTGGAAGTGCATTGCAATTATTATAATTTTAAGGATTCAGTAAATCATAGTGGACATAGCAATGAGATTTTGCCAGAATATTGTCAGAACTGCTGGCCAATCAGAAAGCAGCATTTCCTAGCATATTTTTTTTAAGTTAATGATCTTTTTCAGACAAAGCTGGTGTTTAATAATTTGAGAGAAACTATTTCTGGGTTATAAACAGGAAAAGCTATCTCTGGGAACCATCTGCCTAAAAAAGTTACAATTTATTTGGAACGTTTGCTTCAAAGGTGACCTGTAGTCAGAGGTTGTATGCATTTTTATAAAAAGCTCTTTTTAGTATGCTGTTGCTTCTTAGTTTTCTTGTGTCTCCATGAAATTTCTGCTTCATTGGCCATGATTCAGTAAAACCTCTCATTAGGGTACCATGGTTCATTAGAACTTAAAGAGGCATCATTGAAAATTGAATTGACCATGCTGTGATTCTTTAGTTGCTGTGATTGGTAATCTTCAGGCATTATGTTATGTGCTTTACCCCCACAAGTCTTTCTAAATTCCATATGATTTGTGAAACAGTTAATTTGTTTCATTAATACTTAAACTATGCTTTGCATAAGCTCTAGATAAGATCACTTATAAAGTGAAAACAATAAATAAAGTTATTAGCAATTCAAACATTTTTCATTCAGGAGAAACATGAAATATTTTCAGAAAATTACTACAATAAACAATCTCTACAAAGAAGTTACTTAGCTCACTTGGGTGCTTTTTGTCTTGTGGAAAGATCAGAATTTGATAATTCCTTAGACTTACTTGGCTCAGACAAACTGAAATATTAGTCAAGCAAGGATAAGTGCTATAATGAAAATCAAGGATCTTGTAAATCCCCTTTACAGAGAAATGGAGTGATAAAACTTAATTCCTTTAACTTCTCTTTTAATGAAAGTTTGAATTTCATTTGCCTGGGCTTTCATTTGGTTCTGAATGTGTGATGTCTTTGGAGGTAAAATAGAGAATGTTCTGCTTTGAGTAGTGCAGAAAATTCATAAAAAAAGAGACAGGATGCAGGGCTGTCCCTAGTGGAGTGCGGGGCCTGGGACAGAGGCGCCGAGTTTCTAATCTGCCAGCAGGTGGTCTTCCAGGCTCCACCGCCACTCCACACCTTCCCCCAAAGCCCCACCCTGCCCTGCTTCTTCCCACCCCACATCTTCTTGCCCCGCCTCTTCCCCGCCCAGTTCCGCCTCCTCCCCCAAACACGCTGCACCCTCTTCCTTGCCCGCTCCACCCTCCTCCCAGCGCCTCCTGATGCTGCAAAACATCTGATCCGTGGCAGGCTGTAGGCGTTGAGAGGGTGGGGGAGGCATTGATCAGTGGGGCTGTCCGGCGGGCAGGAGGCGCTGTGGGGAATGGGAGGTTCTGGTAGGAAGGCTCATCCTTGCCCCTCCCCACTCGCCTGCCGCTCTCCTCCCCATTCGCCTCCTCACCCCCCCTTGCCCTCCCACCTCACCTCCCAGTCTGCCTCCTCATGATTTTGTGGAACCACAGGGTCTCCTAAAGCACGGGGCCCAGGGCGGTTGCCCCAATTCGCCATACCCCAGGGACGGCTCTGACAGGATGTAACTTAAAAGTAAATACTTAAGTTTAGGGGAAAATCCTGTTCTTTCTCGTCTGCAGTCATGGATGGTCCTGCTTGCTTCCCTGGTGTGGAACTAGTACATATAATAGGGATAGGTAGTTGAACTAGGTGTAGGGCCCGTGAAGTGCGGTCTTAGCATAAATGCCCCATAAGTGCTTAGACAGATAACTCCCATTGAACCAAAAGTGACTATTTACGTTAGTAAAGTCTACTTGTTTGAGAAAGGACCCTTACTGTAAAGATTATTGTAACTTAAATTCAGCATTATCAACTCCTAGTATTCTAGTGAAAGGATGTGAAAGGATAATTGTTGCTATCACATAAAAATCTGAATATATTCAAATACTAGAGAACAAAAATATATGAAAATATGTTTTATCAGAAAAGCTTTATTTTTAAACTCTACACATAAAATGAAATTTAAGCAAAATTACTGCTTTTCTCCCTGAAGAGCGAAAGTACACTGATACAATGACATGAAACTAATCATATACATAAGAAGGGGTTATGTTAGAAAAATGAGGCTAAATGACAAAAGAACTACTCCATAGACATCAAGACACAAAATTTACTCTTGCTATTATGATTCTATGGAAAGAGTGTTTAAAGGTCAGGATGACAGGACAACATTTGCATTTAAATGGCGATTTTTAAAGTAGATATGGTGATTGCTGACCTCTGCCCTTGAGTCTGGTGTTTTTGAAGTCTGTGAGAATCAAACATCAAAGAAAACATCACATGAAAATATTATTAAATAAATCAGGAAAATACTCAAACTAGCTTCCAGGCTCTATTTACACATGCTTGTCTTCACCATATTATCATAATCCGTTATTAAGGTAAGATATTCTTCATTATTTTTCTGTCATTTTAAATAGTTGTTGACCTCTGCAGCATAAATCTAAGGTCATAATCACCTCTGAATCACTTGAAGGTGAGCATTTATCAAATATAGAAGGAATTGGCTAAAACAATATTACAGATGATTAGAAATTTGCAATTTCCTTTTCATTACACTGGTCAGGCCATTCAAATTTTTCATTTTGTGTGTAGAATCCCTGAAAATTGCCACTGCTTATGTTTAAACTTACACTAAACCTGCACTCCTTTTGCTTTCACCTTTGATATTTTTTATCTAGACTTTGTGGTTCCTTGGATTTTAAACCACTATGGTCTACTATAGTACCCTTATGCTGTCTGATAGTGTGATGGAAGGTTTATGTTCTGGTTAAACAAGGCATTATTGTAGGTGTATAATCTCTGTCTGTTAAGCCTAAACTAATAAGTACTTATTTTGTTGCCAGGGAACAGCAACATGGTTAAACTTCTGTCTCAGTTAAGTAATGTGAGGCTATTGAAAAACCCAGATCCTTAGAATACACACTTCTAAATTCAGGACTCATTAATCAAATTTACAATCAAAATAGCCAAAATTACAAGTGTCGTCTACAGCCAGAATTATTTCCATCAGCTGCAGCAGTTAGAATGTGTCTTGTATAGCTAAGGGCAAAAATGTCTCCCCATTGACTACTAGTTTTTAATTTGGAGGCAATATGGCAAGTAGGAAGCAGTCAGGAAAACACTATGGTTCTTGCTTTTCACATAATGAGGGTGAACCTTCAACATATCCACCTCAGAGGCTTTCTTGGAGTTGTTCCAGTTTGCAGAGACATCAGCCTCTATTCCCTCCTGAATCAGTCACAACCAGTGAAAAGATTCTTCATGTTTGGTTTCAATGGATTATCAAAGATTTGGGTTGGTTCTGTACTTTCCCCAAAAATGATCACCAATCTCTTCTGTAATGTACAAAGAAATCCAGTTCCTGATTATCGCAAATGGAGGTGTTAGTATTTTGTGATTAGGTGTAAACAATATTTTAGAAAAATTGAAAGGTGAATTCTGCAGTCAGTTACACTGCAGTAAATCTGGTGTGATCAGTTGAAGGCAGGATTTACACTGGTCTAACTGAGAGAATATCTAGGTTATGTGATTCTACATTCTGTGTTATGTTAAAACTCAAAAAATGCCATTTATGCAATGTAATAAGGCAGAAAATTATGATGTTCGCATGGAAAAATCTGACTAAGTTGAACATATTTAAAATGCCTTTGGAACATCCTCTAATACTTGACGAATTTCTGTTCTTATTACCGACATTTAGATGCAACCATATTACTTGCAAATTGCTAAACACAACCATTGAGAAATGAACTCCATAAGCAGTGCAATCACAACATTATATTTACTTGTTGTAAAGGTCTCCTTTAATATCAGGCAATCTCCTAATTTTCCTTTTAGTAGTGTTTGAAAACTAGAAATGTAATGAAATGTAAAACTGTCACAATTCATAAAGCTGTTGACAGCCTAACAGGAGGTTAAGCATGATACAGTGAAATGTATTCATTGTCCCTTTTGACCATTAAAGGTTTATAAAATGAAAGAGGTAAAACAGCAGTGAGGAGGTGCATGTTACAAACTCAATCATATCATATTGAGAGAGTGGCATGTGCTGAATTCCCGAGGTACTTGAAGTCTCCATATGACACGGTGCAATGACTTCTGCAGTTGAGCAGAAGACACAGAATCACATTTGCACAGATATATATTTTTTTTTTTTTGGTGCTTTGGTCTGCTAGTAACAGAAGCCATACACGACGGGTCAAAAGTAAAATAGTGGTGAAATGAAAGACTCCAGTGCTGCCCTGATGAAACTAGCTCTGTCATTGACTTCATCTTCGTAGTGTTCCACTGCCAGTTTTTTAAAAAGTGCTTTTTAAACGATTCTGGCAAAGCTTATTGATAAGGATAGTTTTAGAAATATACAAAGAATGGCAGTTTAAAGTGACAATTTGCCATCCCTTTGTGCTTTTATTGTATAATGTCACCGTCTGCTTATTAAGTTTACATATTATGAATGGATTCTGTTCCAGTTAGTTTTATTTTTTCTTCCTTTCCTTTTGCTTAACTTCTTAAACAAGTCTAGATAATAATTTGAAGGTTCTGACTTAATCCCACAGATGAATGGAAATTCAAAGTTGGGTCTTTCTGTCCTTTGTTTGTCCTATTTTGCCACTTAAACTACTGCAGCATGTAGATTGGCAACCGCCAAACAATACTGGGATAAGCTTTCTTGTTATTTTTAGGCCTACAGCATTATGTGGAACATAAAGTGGAATGTTTTTAAATCTGTATGTTCTCAGACATAAGGTGATTTAAAGACGGTGTAAGAACTTTTTCTTGATTGTCCCTGATTTTATTTTACTTTTTATTTTAATGATTGGCAAATTACAAATGATAAGGTTTTGGTCAGCACATTCCAGATTTTATACTTTTGCATGTATAAGACCAGCTTCTGATATGCTTCCACATGCTGCTTAGCATCTTGCTATACATTTCAGTATGGTCACCATGAGCAGCAAGAGGGGCTATCTGTGCCAAACACGTACCTAATGTTTCAAATGGGCAAGCACTCAGAGCAGGCACACAGCTGGCACTGGCATATCATAAAGCTAAAATGAATGTCTCCTACATAGCCTCAGGCTCAGATTTGGGCGGGCCAAGGTACCAATTGGATAGGCTGTGGCCACAGGTGCTATAAAGCTAAATGCTTGAAAGCACTTTCAGGCCTCAGATTTGCCCATGATAGAAACGAAGGATAACTTGTGCCACTAGATTTGCTGTGGCAGCTAGGAGGCAGTTTTTCTTTTTCTGAGTCACAAAAATTTTGTCCGAGAACCCTCACCATGGAACCAGTAGCCCTTTCTTTTTGTAGCTTCCTTCCCAATGTTTCCTCTTTGGTCACTGGTCAGGCCATGTATTCAGCTTTTTCCTTCTCGTTGTTAACTTATTCAGAATGGCTAGTTAAAATAAGCTTATTTTTGTTACCTTTCTCCTCCATTTACTGTTCTTCCTAGTCTTTCATATTTATTCTCTTCCACATAGAACAGCGTTTGTGATGCCGTTCTTCATGTTCAATCTTCCCTAGTTTCTCTGAGAGCTCAGCTGTTTTATTATATTTGAATCCATTCATTGTAGTCTCCAAAAAAGAAAGCAGGTTGCCCTTGATATGTATATAGCCTTCCTTTTCTTCCTTAAGAGACAGAGAAATTTTACTTCTTCCTCCCGGACTGGCTTGATCTTTCACTGTCCATTCTACATCCCAGTTGGTTTTCTTTTTAACTTAGGGCAATACACATAGACTTGCTGTCATATATTAGTATCCAGGCAGTCTTCTGCTTCCCCTCTTGGCCATCCATCTGGAACATAACTCTTTGCCACACTCTTTTTGATGGCGGTTCCATAGGGTTTGTTGAATCTCTCAAAAGTTCCACACAGAGTTTTGAAACAACGAAGCACGACCCTGTTTGTATTTTGTGTAGGTAAAACATGGCTGAATGAACAATTTTGTGGAAATTATTAAACCAGAAATTCCAGCACTACATTTCTTGTTAATATGTCTTTAAAAAAAAAAAATTGTTAACGAATAGGGCATTGTTTTTATTTTGGTTAGTTGAAAATTAGGCCTAAATACCATTATTCTTTAAACAGTATGTATCCCTTTTGCCAGGTGGAGTTGGCAGCGACAAGGGCCGGGTTCAATATCTAGGGGTTCCTTTTAACAATAGAACACAGAACTAGCTGGAGCCCCACCCAAAAATCTGAGAAAATTACATACCATCCCTGGGCGCTTGTAAGAGGCAATATTTCCCCTCTCGCAAGCACTGAATCACGGTGTAGAAAAGAAACTTTTAATAAAAAGGGGAAAGTAACCCAGCATTAATTTGGCAAAACGCCACAAGAATGATTCAGAGGCATATGGCCATGAGCAAAACACCCACTGCAGAGTACGTTGGGCAGTGTCTTTTGCCTCAGGTTCTCACCTTGCAGTGTGAATGTCCAACGATCAAAAGTTCCTTTAACATGGTCTCCCCTCTCCCTCCAATCACAGTTGTTGTCTTTGATCAGCAAAGACCCAGACTTCAGAAGTGCCTTCTCGTGAGTTCACCTCCCACCCCAGGGTGGGGAGTGGAACGTCGAGTAATGCCTCACTGGCTGCTGCTGCACCGTTCAGTGTTGCTGCCTTTTAAAGCACCATTGTCCACTCCGCCGCTGACTGCCGTGCTGTCATCCACTCTGCTACTGCTCCGTCGCATGCTGCATTGTTGTTCACACCACTGCTGGCCACTGCGCTGTTATCCTCTCCATCACTGGCTGCTGAGTCATCAATCACTCTGCCACTGCACCATCATCTGCTGCATCGTTCTACTGCAGCCTCTGCGATGTTTTGATGTCCCACCACTTAACACAGTGGTCAGTGAATTCAGCAGTTAGTGGGAGCACCTCACTACTAGAGCAGGCTAGCCAGTCTCTTTCACAGGAGACACTGCCCCACCGCTGGTCTAAGGTTTAGCACTTAGACCTGGTTATCAGTGATTTCCACTCTTGGGATCGGTAACAAAAGATTCCCAATTGATCTAATCAGCTCTGTTATTAAACAGTGGAGAGGGGAAGGGTCAAATGGTGTCTTGGACTCTTGGAGCAGAGATCACACCATCAGGCACAAGTATCTCTCCACACCCTCTCATCTCCACTAGCCTTTGCCACCTTTGCCCCCTGCTTAGCAAGTGCAGTTCAGTTGAGGGTGACTGCCTTCAATCAGGGCACGCCAAGTACAGTTCTGCTGCCCTTGATTTACACAACAGGGATAACACCATCTTATTACCCCTGCACCCAATAACAAACTGACTTGCAAAGAGTTTTTCACCCTACCCTTATCTTCATTCTTTATAGTGATCAGATTGAAATTTCACCTGCTTGCTGTCCACATTCATTTCAGGGGCCAGTATCATATTGTTGACATGCACCCTGAAATGAGAGAATTTGTTAATCTGTGCAGCATTTAAACAGTAATTTAAGGATGCACTCCCTGTTTAGCTCAGGATACGGTCAATAACTTATAAATAAACTGAGAAACTGCAGGCCAAAGAATTTATTTAGCCCAGGGCAGTATTAACAGAGTATCCTCAAGCTGTTATTACTGAAATCTTCTCTCTCTCTCTGCCTTCTGCTTGGCAACCATAGAGCCCTCTGCTCTGACTGGCTACAGCCCTTTGTATTCCCATACCCACAAGAAACCTGTTCACTTCAGCTCCACATCTTATTATTGTTCCAGGCTTAAGGGGAAGGTTCCAGGGAGATAAAAAAAAAAAAAATCTCATCTCTGCTCTTCTTCTTACACAGGCTCCATCCATCTGTTGCCACTCTCCCTATCCTCTTTTTGGATTCCAGGACCTCTCCTAACCCCTGTTCTCTGTGTCCTCCTGTGTCCTTCAGTCTGTGGGTCTCAGACGGGCACATCCTTCAGCTTCCTGGGGGGTAGTTTGAGTCTCATGCAGTAGTTTGAGAACCCACACGGTGCAGAACCATTCGAGCCACTTTTATACTTGGTACCAGAGCTGCACATAACTCTTGTGCTCAATGATCCAGCTCTGGCTAGCATTCCTGCCCCTCTGTAACTCTGCTATGGTGGGCCAGGGTGACTATGCAGCAACTGGGAGATGAATCAATAGGACACATGCATGATAATAGGGAGAGGGATATCAGTAAGTTTTGGTGGGAACACTTAATTGCTGCTGTATCAGTAGTTCTGTTATGCTTGTAGTAGCGAGAAATACTTGTTTGAACTTATTGTGCATATGGCAAAATTCTGCTACTGCTGAAGTCCATAGATATTTTGCCACTGCCTTAGAGGGAGCAATATTGAGCCCACAGATACTCCCTCTTTTGTAACACTACCATAGAGTGTAGATTAGAATAATGATAATGCAGTTCAATAGCACCTTCTTCTTATTTTTGAACTGGCATTTTAAAAGCTTGTGATTAAGTTATTGTTTTATGAATGTAGATCAGGTGAATATACTAACTAATGACTTCAGAATTTGATGTGATGTGAATGTTCTGCTAATGCCGAAGCAAAAAATGAGCTATCATCCCTGTCACACAAGAGACAAAAGAATGATAAACCTGCTAGATATTTTTCCTAGCTCCATGCAGCTCTGCAGTAGGTTTTGGATACCACCTTGAGATTGCCATTTGAAGAGTTATTTTCAGAAAGAAAAAAAGAATAAAGTGAGGCAGCCCTTGCCATGTGTAATATCATTGAATGACACTGTAATGAGACTTTCCTAGACATAGGAGATAGGAAAGTCTTGATATTTCAGCTTCAGCATCCTTCATTGTGGTGGTTACTGCAGTACGGTGTTGTAAATGAAAGTTAAAATGACACAGTTTTAAGTAAACTTGAGTTTTATCTTATTGCTTGTCATTTACAAGGCAGTAAAGCGCCCACAAAATAAATTGCAATTCTCAAGTAATAAAGGGGTGTTCTATGGGACTGGGAGCATTTATTCTAAGGATTGGTTTAAGATCTTCTCTCTTTCAGTTGTGGGTTTGTAGAATGAAAACTGCAGCCATTTGTTCCATAGACGGATTCTTCTAAAAAGCCTCTTTCTTGACTTTTTTTGTCAGTGCATTTTCTGTAATCTCTGTGGCGCTGTAATTATTAGCCCCAGGTATCTTGGTGAAAGTCTAAATTTTCAGAAATGCTATTTTAAATTGAGACTTGTCTTTATTACAACTGTACTGTACTGCTCTTTACTGCTGTAGTTGCTATAAGGCTATGACAACACTTAATGTATGCTCCTTCATTTTTCAGTGTTTTATAACTGAGACAGAAATAATGATTCTGTCTGAATTTTGGCATACAAAATCTCTGCCCCAGAGCAAATATTTCTGTGCAGTTAAAATAGTATTGAAGCATTTAAGAAAAATCCTGTAAGTTTTTTATTATTTGTTTTTCAGATAGTTAAAATATGATGTGGGACTGGTTGATTATACTCTTCTGGGACCTGAAGGAACTCCACTGGAGTTAGTGGGAGTCTTTCTATTGACCCAGTTGGAGTTGTTGGTTTTAAAAAAATAATTATTACAGCAGAACTTCAGTATGAATGGAAAGCCTACAGTGAATTAATATACTGAGGGTTATGAATTAACAAGTAAATGAAGACATTAAAATAAGCAGAGAATGACTTCCAATATATACGTTGTTCTTTTACTTGATAAGATTAATTTCAATTTGTTCTAGGTTGCACAGATAATAATGCCTATAGTTAAGGTTGCCCAACATTTCCCATTGTAAGACTGTTTGCAGTTGCTTTGCCAAAGTTGAACAAGTTGGGCTGAATTTTTTCATGCTACGTGTCTCCTTACGATTTTTTTTTAAAAAGGGTTAGCTAAAATGCTTCACCTGTTTCCCAGAACTCAGTTGAGGGAAAATGTATTGTTTTTCCCATGTTACTCTCTTAAGCAGTTTTGTTGAGACGTTCTATCACCTTCATGCTCTGGAGCAAGGACTTGAAATTGGCAGTGGGGTTGCCCTCATGTCAGTCAGTTGCCTTTTGCCATTCCTGTAAAAAAATTTGCTGAAAGTACGACAAGTTATAAACCTCTGAAGAAACTGAGATTTGCACATGCTCAGTAAAGTGGCTAAAATTTAGCAGCTAATTCGCCAAAGATTTCATCTGAACTGGGCATGCTCCAGTCACGTGCAGCTCCTACATGGTGGTCAGACTGTGCATGTACAGAGTGGCTGAGGGTGCTCCATCCTGGGACTGCAAGGCCTGAGCAGGACTTCCCCTGTAATTGCTCCTTTTAGCTGCTGTAGACCAAGGTGGAGCTGGGCTCAGGGATTGAGAGCAGGCAGAGGGAAAAGGGCAGGAGATTGAAAGAGAGAGAGGAGCAGAAGGGGGTATAGAGGCAGAAGGGTTTGTAACCACTAGAGCACACTCCCTTCCATAACCTGGAACTGAAGCCATTGTTTCTGAGGCTCCATATTCTTTTATGGCCATTCTGATAGTGGTGAAATGCTCTGGCAAAGGGTGCATTTCCATCCTCCTCTAGTGGTGGGTCCACATAGACAATAACAACCTTCTACTTCTACCAGTTACTCCATCAACTAGAGGACTGTGCTGTGGGTCTAAAGATCCCAACCCTGCTGATGACGCACAGAGATGTCTACGTAGCCTTCAAGATCGACAGACTCGGGCTAGCAGGGCTTGCACTAATGTTCTAAAAATAGTTCTGTAGACAGCATTTTGACATTGTGGCTTGGGCTGGAGCTTGATCTCCGAAGCCTACAGAGATGGGTGGGCTTCACAACCTGAGCTCGATCCCAAGCTGCAACTTCAAAGCACTGTCTACATACTTATTTTTAGAGCACTAACGCTAGTGTGAGCCCTGCTAACTCAAGTCTGTTGATTGGGCTGGAAGGCTCATTGCCGTGAATTGTGTATATGGATCCTATGGTTACAGATGATGAAAGGTTTGTTTTTTCATTGATGTAAGTGGCTTTGGATCAGGCTCTAAGCAATGATGTATTATACTTATGTTTTTAAAAGTGGGCTAAAGTCAAGGCCACAGTCAGGAATTAAGGGGGCCATTTTGCCAGCCCAATTGATCCCAGTAGATGGTGTCACATCAGGTATTATGTAGTGAAGTTCTCAGATCTGGCTCAGTCTTGCAAATCCACATATCTCTGGGACAAGTCTGAGGGCAGCTCCTGGAAGGATCAGGTTGTTCACCCCTTTGTGTGTCGATGGAGAGTTTGAGAACACAGTGTGCTGGGGTGTTCCTGATGACATGGCTGAAGAGCATGCCATGTCACTTTTGAGTAATAAGGGGGCTATGTCAAAATGTAAAATTGGGGCTCTCCAGCCAATGTTTCTTTTTTTCCATGAACTCACCACCATAGTTCATTGTTTATCCCTTCCGTCTTCTCAATCCTTCACCTTTTTGTTTTTTAGAGGGGTCCTGTCTTACCAATATTTTTTTCATTACTATGGAGTTCTGTAGCCACGGTAGTTTATGCTTAGTTCATCTTCCAGCATTCATCGTTTTGCATCCACTACTCTCAGATGAGGAGATTAAGTCAGGCACTCACACCAGACGGTGAGGCCAGCAGTAGAATCCAGGAATGTCACTTCAGCATATGATAATCTTGGTAGAAAAGAACACAAAGCACCAATCTCTAAACGCTTTCTTCTACCCTCCCCGAAACCCGAATTTCCACTACCCAGTCACGCAAATGAACTTTAATAAACATAAAGAGAGAGGAAAAACAGAAAAATTCAATTCAGTATGAGGCTGAGGGAGTTGGGGCTGGGCTCTTTTTGGAACCAAAGTATTGAGATCCATAGTGGGACTATGATCAATGGACAGCAGCAATCAAGGAAGACAGTGGGGAACTCTTCTGTGACTAGTGGAGAGGAAGTAGCTGAGGCTGAGAATGGAAACTGGTGAACAGAGAGTACATGGGCTATTCAGTTACTTAGATGCTGATTTACGAGCTTGTAATGGTTTGTGTTGGGGCTATACAATGTGGAAAAGTTCACTCCAAGTTAACATAGACCTGATGGTTGATTTATTGTTAACAAGAAAAAATTGAGAAGGAACTCATTACACTGGGTACTGAGCTTTCATGTCAATGACATGGATTCAATAGACCAAGTCTGTGGTCCACAAACTAAATTTCTAATGAGTAAATAATATTTCATGTGCCCCGAAGATGTTTGAAATCTCAACCATTCAGATGACGATTTAAAAAAACATAGACGCAAAACATCCAGGATGGCAAATACCAAAGTCCCCATGGAACAGTGTTAAGGGACATATGATGTAATTAATACCATGCCATGCATTGGAGTTATTGTGGAGCTGGATCACCCCAAGGTGGTTGCCCAGGGAACGGATGTGCCTTTCCTCCTTGCCAAGTTGGCCATCCCTCCATTAGACAATGCAGCCTCTTTCCCCCTGTGTGGCTGGTCCATTCTGTGGGATAGTGTAGAAAGGGACAGTGTCATAACCCATCTTCAAACCATACCCTATCATACTTCCTCTGCCTCCTGCAGGGTAATTTGTATTTCTAGGGCAGTGCTATCGGGGAGCACAGAGGTTCTATTATGTGTACTCTTGGTGGAGTGCTGCATGTCTGATTTCTTGCCCCCACTGGGGCCAGACATAATCTGGTCTGATCCTCAGGCTGAGAAAAATTTCAACTGATGTTCCATTTGGGCAGTGGCTGCAGAAGGCTATTCATTTTGACTCTGTTAGGTTAACCAATTCAGCAGATTAGCTTGCTGCAAAAGCTGTCTTTATAAAAGAGCTAACCTACTTACTCTCTAAAAATGCCAATTCCCCATGATGCCAACAGCTGAGAACTAGTACGCAGGTCTCAGTGACCTGGTATCTTTGTGGAAAGTGGCTAACTCAGGACAGCAAAGAACACAACTCCAGGTTCACATAGCACCATTTTATTGTCCTGTTAAATTCTTCCATTTAATTTTGCTGGCAATACCATACTGCACCTTGTTTCTCTTTTGTGAATTTCTAAATAATAAATAAAGACTGTAGTAAAATTGGTGGCAACACATCACAGACAGGTGCAGAGTTGAATGGGAGAAAGAAAGCAAATGTTCCTTTCCGCTATTACAATTTAATCGCCATCCACAGCTGCAAAATAAATGTTGTATTCCTTGGGTTAACTCCCATGCATGTGACTGGGAAGAAATTAGGCCACTAGTACTGTGAAGGGTCCATATAATACTGTTTTACTGGTATACATTTTGGATCATTAGGAAACCAGATAAAAATCCATTAGGCTCTGTTCTTGTTTTCATATGGAAACATCCACAGTTCTCTAAAAGTGGTATTTGACCATGCATCCTGCCCAAACTGATTAAATCTAATAGAGTTATATTTGTTAACTGCATAATGTTAAGGTACTTGCCAGTGAAAAGAATAACAAACCAACCCATACATTAATACAGTAAGAGGGGCAGCAAAACCTGAAGCACAATGTGAATGGGTATGAGGGGTCTGATGATAATATTATTAAACTGGTCTCTGTCTGATCCCATGTCAGTCTTGATTGCGTTTTTATTCTGTCCAACTATTCCTTGTCAGATTCTGGATCCCACAATGTATCTAGGTTTGTTTGTTTTTTCTTATATGTTCACTTTTTTTGGCAGGATACTTAAAGTAATCTTTCTCCTCCTTCTCCCAATGCCAAGAAAGTCTGTGTAGCTGGAAGAAAAGAATTAAATGTTGCTTTTGTTATGAGGCCAACATCCGGGAAAATAAGAATTGTTAGTCTTCAAATACCAGTATCTGCAGTAACACCTAATAGTCTTTGTTCCAAAAATCCATACATTTTACGATTGCAATTCATCCACTTTCCATACTGAGGCCGTTTCTCCTTTCTGTGATCCAAAATGGCTATAAAGAGGTCTTTTTCTGTGTTCTTAGCCATAACCTGATAACATTCATTTTCAGAAGACTCTGGCACACTTTTACCCCCAGTTTCCATGGCTGTCTCCAGGACCTTAATGTTGTGGTATAACCTATATTTCTGAAGTTCAGCTCTCCCCTCTTTTCTTTCATAACATGAAGCTACTTCACTTTCCATACACAAAAGGATGTGTGCGTGTTTTAAGCAGCTGTGCTTTTACACTATCTCTACGATGTTTCACGTGTTTAGTTCTAGAGTTTAAATGATACTTTTGCCATCTAATGAGGTTGCATTACTTTCCAATAAGTTATGCTTGCATATATTTCTTCCAACTTTGTTTGTTTTCTGGCCTGATTAGAAGCCATGATTTCTGTCCTGTAGAGCTAGCTACAGCTGGTAGGGAATTGTCCAACTGAAAGTTTTCCCTTCCGAAAACGATGATTTGTCAAAACATTTTGAAGAAAGGTGTCAGTTTTGATAATTTTGTTTTGGAGAGGAAAAGAGAAAAAACAGTGTTTTGATAAGGTTGAAATGTTCCATTTTGACATTTTCCAAACAGAACATTTCAATTTTTCCTTTCAAAATGACTTTTTGTTTCAGATTTCTTTTATAGAAAATTAAACAAGGAATTATAATGTCAAAATCAGAACAAAATATTTTGATTTCTATCAAAATGAATTTTTTCAGTCAACCTGATTTTTTTTAAAGTTTCATTTTGCAGGAAATTACAAAATGTTTTACCATTCGAGAATGAAAAAAAAAATTGAACTCTCAGAATTTCCCACAAAACAAAAAATCCAGTTTCTGTCCAGCTCTAGTGTTAGCCTTTCCCTACCTATCTATATTTGTCTCATCATTATTGTTCATGCCTATAATGTCCCAGGCCATTTGGTTTGGAAAAAGTTGATTTATTGTTAAGATGCCTAGAAACAAAGTAACATTAAACATGTAACTCCTCAGGTGTCTGGCTGCATTCCCTTAGTTTGAATGCCCTCTTCAGGGTAAAGAAAACGGTCATAAGTTTTTTAATAGGAAAAAGAAATAGTGCTCCTTGGCAGAGATGTTCTGCAGGTGATCCAGTTGATGCCACGCCTGACTTAGCCTATCCCTTTGTTTTAAGTACTTAAAGAACAATCAGGGTATGAGAAATAACGACATGATTCTAGGCACTGAACAACTTAAAAAAAGTACCTCTGCAATTCCGGTTCTTTTTTTACTTCCTTGATTACAGATAGAATCCATGCTGAGTTGAAGATCTGGTTTTTCTGTCTATGCTCATGGTCAATTGCAGATCAGAAAGAGGGAGCAAACTGAAAGCCTCCTTTCCACCAGCACGGCTGCATCTCTGTTCTTCTCAGTGAATCTATTGAAAGGGGTGGCAGAATGTTTTGAAATGTATTATTATAAATAATTTTTTACACAAATTGTGGATACTAAGACAAGAAAAGGAGTATGATGATAGGTTAAAAAAAAGTTTGGGAACCCTTCTGCTAACTACCCCTGGCACTCTCCGGTTCTTTCTGCCAGAGTTGATAAAACAGTGTAAAGGAAGTAGGAAAACATTTTGTTTTCATTAATTATGGTGTCCTCATCTCTTGCAGAGGTCATTGGAGAATCCTAAATTCAGGTCTTGATAGCTAAATATTGAAGAAATTGTTTGTACACAGCATGTGTTTGTTTTAAAAATATAATTTGTTCATTTTATATCTACACATACAGTCTGTCAGTAATCTGGGGTCTTAAATAGATTTTTTTTTTTCAAAAAAGCTTTTCAGTTTCTCTTTCAGGGTCTTCTGGTACTTTGGGAAATTAAAGTAGGTTGCAACAATAAATTATGGTAAATGTTTGGCAGCAACACTAGCTAAGAAAATGAATAGTTATTGCTCAGATCAACTTAGACCTCATTCAACGGGAAAATAAATGTTTTACTTAATTGTCAGAAGAGAGAGCAAGCTTAATGTGCAGTCAGAGATGTACTATACTGGTGGATTATTTTGAGAGGGTGTTGGGAAAAATTATATTGAGTTTAATTTGATTTGAGAACAAAAATGGGTTTGTGCATCCTTCACTAGTTTAGTAGTTGCTGTAATGGATACCAATGAGAATGCGGCAAATAAATTTAAAAAAAAATAAAAGTTTAATTCCCATATTCAAAGGGGAGTTTAATGAGTTTTTTTTCACACAGTAAACAGTAATGAGTTTATGAACAATTCTACCATACGTGTGGTGAAGGCTATGTAAATGAAACTGATGCATATTTATTCATGTATTTCTGGTGGGAATATATTTAGGGACCCATAAGCATATATCAGAATTTGTTACAGGGAAGAAAATTTATGAGGCAGATTACTATCCCAAGAGTGGAATTAAGGTGAAATTAACAAGTAATTGAAGTTATCTTTGATCATGATTTTTGATGCTGTTTTCCCCCAGGCTCTAAGAAAGTGAATATTTTTTGATGTTCAGCAGAGCAGTACAATGCAGCACAGAGAAACATAATGTTGAATTTTCATAAAAAATGTTTGTAATGCAAATGAGGGACATTTCAAAAACCGGTTGATTAGCATTTCTTAGTAAAATGCCTGTCTCCTCCTTTTTCTTCATTAATTCTATCATTATATTATATAGCTCGATTTTAACATTTGTAAATATGAAGTGTGTAGCTGCTGCTGCTGATATAATTATTTTGTGACTCTAAATTATTTTAGAGAGTGCATTTGAAACAATTCTTCCAGCAATGGAGTGTCATAGTGAATTAATGAGAGTTTGCCATTTCTGGGACCTTTGCTTTGAAATCCAGTCTGGCTTACAGTGAACTCCAGCCTTCTGAGGCCAGAAGCTGGTAAAAGGTTAGAAAATGAATGAGCTCCCGGGACATCACAGCAGTTCCACCGAAGCATCTATTTACTTACTGCTGTGCATCAGTGATCAAACTGGGCAGAAACAGAGCTGGTGTTCTGCCCCCAAACTTCCTTTCCAAAGCCTGCAGTCAGCCAGAGTATTCTCCATTCCTCTACCTTCAGTGACATGTTTTCCTCTACTATTTTCTGCCAGGGAAGGACGGCAACACACAGAAACTTGACTAAATGAATTACATTCCCTTTCTTTGTCCCCCTTTATTGCTGCTTCCCTCCTTTCCTTTCATCTACAAACCATTCACTTTTTTGCTTACTACTTATATTTTCTACCTTCCTTTTCTTTCCCCTATCCCCACTCTCACTTTCCCTCTGCCCCCATGTTCATCATTCCCTCTTTTCCTCCCCTCCATTCTCTTCCTTGTGGTGTTCCTAAGTGGGGTGTAATGGATTTTCCTCAGGGTGCCACTTGGAACTGGGGTACCACTGAGCCTTCCTGACCGAGCAGCCTGGGCTCCCTTTACACTGTATTGCTGAGGCAAGCCAGCCAAGCGCTCCCTCAGGCTTCAGACTGCATTTTACCAGCACACATACAGCTAGGGACACACCCAGCTGCTTCTATACACACACATGCTGAGATCAGCTCTGCATGGGAAGGCTCAGCTAAGGAATTGCCCAGCACTCGAGTGAACACCCCAGCACTCGAGTGAACACCCCCCCCAGAGGGTAAACCCAAAATTGTACTGTCTTGCACTACACAGAGAACTGTACAGCGCAAGCTCATGAAATTTGCCCCCTCCCTCAATGTGGAGAGGGATATACACAGCTTTTTGCCCCAAGTTATGAAACAACACTGGTTTTAAACAAAACAAAAGCAAGTTTATTAATTACAAAAGACAGATTTTAAGTGATTATAAGGGATAGCAAACAGATCAAAGCAGATTACCTAGGAAATTAAACAAACACCCAATCTAAGCTTAATATAGTAAATAAACGGGCAAACTCTCACCCTAAATGTTTTTTTAGGCAGATTGCAGAGATTCTTGAAGGCAAGCCGCACTTGCTTGCAGCTTAAGACTCAAGATATTCCTTTCAAAGGCCCGACACCCTCTAGCTTGGGCTCAGCCCTTCTCCCCTACTCCAGTCTTGTTGTTCTCAGATGTTTCCAGCTGTCTTCTTTCTTGGGCGGGGAATTAATGAAGGCCAAACCACAATGATGTCACTCCCCCGCCTTAAATAGTTTTGCATATGGCAGGAATCCTTTGTCTCCCAGTGTGATTCCCACCCCCGGTCAGTGGAAAAACACTAGTTGTATCATGGAGTCCAGTACCAGATGACTTGGTCACATGTCCCTGCAGCCATAACTCAAAGGCTTCCCAGGAAGGTGGGAGATTAGCATCTTCAAAATCCTATTGTTTTCCCTAATGGCCCTTCCCAACCGGCCATGCAGACTGATTGCATTCTGTCTAGTGGGCGTTCCCCAGGTGTAAACACATTTGTAATAGATGCATCGACAATATTCCTAACTTCAGATATAAAAATGGCACATAATCATATTCAGTAAGTCATCACCTTTCCAATGATATCTCACATGACCCATCTTGCATAAAATACATTTTAGTTATGCCATAATCATATCATAACCATATCTTTATGAAGAATGTGGGGTGTAATGCCACATGGGGGACCTAACAAGCCACCTCTTCCCCACTGAAGGCAGGGATTTGCATCCTTGCTCCCCTGCTAGTTGGGTGTGTGAAAATAAAGAGAATATTGACTGTGTCTATTCCTTCTCTCTCTATGTATGCAGTAGTGTTGTAGCCATGTTGGACCCAGGATATTAGAGAAACAAGGTGTATAAGGTAATATTTCTTATTGGACCAACTTCTGTTTGTGAGGGAGACAAGCTTTTGAGCTTACACAGAGCTCTTCTTCAGGTCTGGGAAACTTATTCTGAGTGTCACAGCTAATGGGCTTCTTCACTGTGAATGGTCTCTTGAAATACGTGTTAACTACTGAGGCTAAACCATCAGTTCCACCTTGCATTTAGTTGTGACATTTTGACTAAGTTTCCCAGACCTGAAGAAGAGCTCTGTGTAAGCTCGAAAGCTTGTCTCTCTCAGCAACAGAAGTTAGTTCAATAAAAATACTACCGCACCCACCTTGTCTTCTCCCCTAATTAGCAGAACTTCTGATGAGGTGGGGAGAAGTAGCCCTGAAGTTGAACCTGATTTTAACAGAGGAGGGGGAGCTGCACAACATAAGCCTTCAGCACAGAGCATCAATAAGGGCAAGTGTGCAATGCCAGCAGAAAGCTTGATGTAGGAAGGAAACTGCCTCATACAGATTCAATTTGAGCATTGTTGTTTTTACTGTAAGAAAAAGCCCAATAAGAAAATGATATGCTGATTTTGAATAAGTTGTATTTAAATAAGAGATGCAGTAATCACCTATGATGACCATAGTATATCTTCAGATTGTAAGACTGCAGCCTTAGTTTTCTGTAGCTAGAGCAGAACTTTAACTAATCAGTGTCTCAAGAGCAGGACTGAAATTGGAAGAATGCTTTATCTGGAATATTTTCATACCTTGTGTAACAAGTTCTTTAATGACACTCAGCACAGTGGACCCCTGCTCTGGATCAGTGCCTCCCTTTGTGACCCAAGCACAGTTCTAAAACTGTCATGATCCAGTCCTTGCCCTGAAATTGAGGCAGTTTCTTCCTGTGGTACATCTAGTAATTCCTTCTGGAATGCAGTTGGATGATTGTGGCTAGTTTGTGTGACTACCTGACACAACTCAACAGCTTATTGACTCTAGCATAATAATATTATCAAAAAGATGAGGTGATGATGTGTGCGCATCATAAACTATTTTTCAAGGTGGTGTTGAAGTTGCACCTTAATCAGTAAATCATCTTGCAAACATTCTTCCTGTGATTGCATGTCTAGTCTGGGTAGGCCATTCACCAAAATTGTTCTTTTTCTTTTTTTGTTTTTTTTCTTTCTGGTTAAAAGGCCACCAGTCATTTCTTTTGTCTTCTGTTTGTTTTCCAAGTTAAACATATAAGAACATAAGAACGGCCGTACCGGGTCAGACCAAAGGTCCATCTAGCCCAGTATCCTGTCTACCGACAGTGGCCAATGCCAGGTGCCCCAGAGGGAGTGGACCAACAGGGAATGATCAAGTGATCTCTCTCCTGCCGTCCATCTCCACCCTCTGACAAACAGAGGCTAGGGACACCATTCCTTACCTATCCTAGCTAATAGCTATTAATGGACTTAACCACCGTTCTCTTTTAAACACTGTTATAGTCCTAGCCTTCACAACCTCCTCAGGTAAGGAGTTCCACAAGTTGACTGTGCACTGCGTGAAGAAGAACTTCCTTGTATTTGTTTTAAACCTGCTGCCTATTAATTTGGTGACCCCTAGTTCTTGTATTATGGGAATAAGTAAATAACTTTTCTTATCCACTTTCTCCACATCACTCATGATTTTATATACCTCTATCATATTCCCCCTTAGTTTCCTCTTTTCCAAGCTGAAGAGTCCTAGCCTCTTAATCTCTCCTCATATGGGACCCGTTCCAAACCCCTAATCATTTTAGTTGCCCTTTTCTGAACCTTTTCTAGTGCCAGTATATCTTTTTTTAGATGAGGAGACCACATCTGTACGCAGTATTCAAGATGTGGGCGTACCATTGATTTATATAAGGGCAATAATATATTCTCAGTCTTATTCTCTATCCCCTTTTTAATGATTCCTAACATCCTGTTTGCTTTTTTGACTGCCTCTGCACACAGCGCGGACATCTTCAGAGAACTATCCACGATGACTCCAAGATCTTTTTCCTGACTTGTTGTAGCTAAATTAGCCCCCATCATATTGTATGTATAGTTGGGGTTATTTTTTCCAATGTGCATTACTTTACATTTATCCACATTAAATTTCGTTTGCCATTTTGTTGCCCAGTCACTTAGTTTTGTGAGATCTTTTTGAAGTTCATCACAGTCTGCTTTGGTCTTAACTATCTTGAGCAGTTTAGTATCATCTGCAAACTTTGCCACCTCACTGTTTACCCTTTTCTCCAGATCATTTATAAATAAGTTGAATAGGATTGGTCCGAGGACTGACCCTTGGGGAACACCACTAGTTACCCCTCTCTATTCTGAGAATTTACCATTAATTCCTACCCTTTGTTCCCGGTCTTTAAACCAGTTCTCAATCCATGAAAGGACCTTCCCTTTTATCCTTTGACAACTTAATTTACATAAGAGCCTTTGGTGAGGGACCTTGTCAAAGGCTTTCTGGAAATCTAAGTACACTATGTCCACTAGATCCCCTAGGTCCACATGTTTGTTGACCCCTTCAAAGAAATCTAATAGATTAGTAAGACACGATTTCCCTTTACAGAAACCATGTTGACTATTGCTCAACAGTTTATGTTTTTCTATGTGTCTGACAATTTTATTCTCAACTATTGTTTCGACTAATTTGCCCGGTACCAACATTAGACTTACCGGTCTGTAATTGCCGGGATCACCTCTAGAGCCCTTTTTAAATATTGGCATTACATTAGCTAACTTCCAGTCATTGGGTACAGAAGCCGATTTAAAGGACAGGTTACAAACCTTAGTTGATAGTTCCGCAACTTCACATTTGAGTTCTTTCAGAACTCTTGGGTGAATGCCATCTGGTCCCGGTGACTTGTTAATGTTAAATTTATCAATTAATTCCAAAACTTCCTCTAGTGACACTTCAATCTGTGACAGTTCCTCAGATTTGTCACCTACAAAAGCCGGCTCAGGTTTGGGAATCTCCCTAACATCCTCAACCGTGAAGATGAAGCAAATAATCCATTTAGTTTCTCCGCAATGACTTTATCGTCTTTAAGCGCTCCTTTTGTATTTCGATCATCAAGGGGCCCCACTGGTTGTTTAGCAATATCAAAATAGCTGTCTGACTGAGCACTTATTGGGATATCCTAGTTGAATTATAGCTCAAAAATCGAGCCTTGTTCCATACAAGGGAATTCTGCTATAACTGTAAACCTCCTCTCTGTCTCCCGCTAGAAGATTTGCAAGGCAGTCACATGGAATTGTCAACTTCCAATTACTGTGTTCATTCTTGTTCCTTACATCCAGCCTCTGGACTTAAATAAGTATTTAGTGTTTTGTTGATTGCCAATCTCTTTCACTACTATTGGGTCAGATTCTCAGAAGCTGTGAACTGGTGGAGCTCCATTGAAGCTGGTGGAGGACCAGTTGAGCATATAAGCCAAGTTTAATGGGGATATGGTGAGGTGGATTGATAAACATTATAATATGATCCTTACTGTTTTTAATAGAGATATCTTTTCTATTTTAAAATAAATAAATAAATAAAACAGATAAAAACTGATTAATTTATGGAGATATCTTACCCCTTCCACTCAAAATCCCAGCCAAACAAAAACCCTAACAAAATTTGTTGAAGGTATTTTGACCTTGTCTTCGTTTCCCATTGTTGATATGCCTGTATAGTCTTCTCTTTGGTTTGTATTTGGAATTTTAGAGTCATCTCTGGAGCTTTTTCACTTTTAAGAGTCAGATTGTGTTGTGACTGCAGTCTTTTGAGAGAGAATTACACATCTGTAATTTGTTTTCTGAAGATATATGTATCAGTGATGCCACTTCCCCATTCTCCTCTCCACAGAATTCAGGATTCTATTATTCATGAAAAAAAAATGGATATGGTTCAATTTATGTATACGTGCAGGAATGATTTCACTTCCTGTGTGGAAAGGAATAGAGAGTAAGAACACAAGATGTACCTGTGTTTCATGAAAGGGCCTGGCTGGCATCAGATTTCTTTGTTGGGACCAATGACTGTAGAATATTGAAGATGGTGAGTTCTCATTTTAGTCACATTCAGGGACACACACTCCACGCTGGTGATCTGTTGTAATGTAAAAAGAAGAACAGGAGTACTTGTGGCACCTTAGAGACTAGCAAATTTATTAGAGCATAAGCTTTCGTGGACTACAGCCCACTTCTTCGGATGCATATAGAATGGAACATATAATGAGGAGATATATATACACACATACAGAGAGCATAAACAGGTGGGAGTTGTCTTACCAACTCTGAGAGGCCAATTAATTAAGAGAAAAAAAACTTTTGAAGTGATAATCAAGCTAGCCGAGTATTGTTGTAATGTGTATCTTTTGAGAACAATTACAGCAAATCATCACTTTCTTGAGATTTAGTTATTCACTAGCACAGGCACATGGAGAGAGCGAAAAGAGAATCAGACTGTGAGTTGATGATTGCGCCCAGTACATATGTTCAGAAAGTACACATTCCAGTCCTGGTCTGTCACTGTCTGGGCCGAAAGGACTGGGGTAGCTGAAGAAACGGGGAGCTCAGCTTGTGAGGTCGGGGAGCGGAGTACTTTACTCTGCATAATAGCTACACCACTGTCTGGATAAGAAACAGCAAAGATATAGCTGGAAATAATGCCTTGTCCATTCCTCTTCTCTCCAAAGGATAGTGACTGCTGTGTGATTTTTAGGATAGGGTCCGTAACATGACAAAAGAAAAATAAGAGTGAAAAGAACAGAAAAGACATAATTGCAGTTATTATGGGGCATAGCGTACGTGGTTATACTTGAGCTGCTTTGTGTCTCTTGCTTCCATAATAGTTTGATCTCAAGCCGTACCCCGTGGTACTTGACAACCAGTTAAATAGGTGGCTTAATAGTGAATATAGCACCAGTCTTTCTGTTCAACCTGTGGCCTTAGACATGCTTAGGTTAGTTCCGCTGCTAATGGGATTTTATCTATATCACAAAACAGTTGCAATCCAACACAGTCACCAAGGCAACTAGAATGATTAGCTAGAGTACAATGAAGAGTCACCTTCACTCTTTCTTAACACATCGTCCTTAAGAATCAGTTGTTTTAGCTATTTAAAAAGGGTCAGCATAAAGAGGGGTTAATATTGTTGGGAATCAAGGTTCAATGGAGTTATACTGGAAAATGTTTATACAATCTTAGAAAATGTTGAATGTGGACTCTTACAAGATACAATGGAAGAAGGCAAAAAATACAAGTGACACACTTAATAGCCAGCCTGGCTGTTATATTTGAAGATGTCTTTCCTGCACACAGGTAAAGTTTTTTTTGTTTTTTTTTTTTTAATAGAGAATATAGGAACAGACTTACTGGGTCAGATCAGTGGTCCATCTAGCCCTGTATACTGTCTTCTGACAATGGCCAGTGCAGGTGCTTCAGAGGGAATGACCAGAACAGGGAAATTCTGAGTTGTCCACTCCCCGCTTCTGGCAGTTGGAGTTTTAGAGACGTGGGGTTGCATCCCTGACCATCTTGGCTAATAGCCACTAATGGACCTATCCTCCATGAACTTATCTAATTCTATTTTGAGCCCACTTATACTTTTGGCCTTCACAGTATCCCATGGTAATGAGTTCCAAGAGTGTCTGTGCATTGTGTGAAGAAGTACTTCCTTTTGTGTGTTTTAAACCTGCTGACACCTAGATCTTGTATCATATGAAGGAGTAAATAACACTTCCCTATCCACTTTCTCCTTACCATTCATGATTTTATAGACCTCTATCATATCCCTCCTTACTTGTGTCTTTTCTAAGATGAACAGTTCCAGACTTTTTAATCTCTCCTCAGATAGATGCAGTTCCATATCTCTAATCATTGTTATGGCCATTCTCTGTACCTTTTTCAATTCTAATATTTATTTTGAGGTGGAGCGACCAGAACTGTACATAGCATTCAAGGTATGGGCATACCATGGATTTGTATAGTGGCATTATGATATTTTCTCTTATTATCTATCCCTTTCCTATTGGTTCCTAGCATTCTGTTAGCTGTTTTGACTGCTGCTGCACATTGAACAGATGTTGTCAAAGAACTATGCACAATGACTCCAAGGTCTCTTCCTTGAGTTGTAACAGCTAATCTAGACCCCATCATTTTGTATGACTATTTGGGATTTCTTTTTCTAAAGTGAATTACTTTGCACTAATCAACATTGAATTTCATTTGCCATTGTGTTGCCCAGTCACCTGGTTTATTGAGATCCCCTTTTAACCCTTCTCAGTCAGCTTTGGACTTAATTATTTTGAGTAATTTTGCAACCTCACTGTTCACCCCCTTTTCCAGATCATTTACGAATATGTTGAGCAGCAGAATTCCCAGTACCATCTCAAGTTAAGCTCCTAAATTTATGCTCCAGCACCTAAGTAGGAACACCGATTTTTATATGTACTGATTAGCCAATAGCTCCCACCGAGGCCAATGAGATGTTCCGGTTGCTCAGATTTAAAAAAATATGGCCACTTACTTAGTTGTCTAAATCTAGATTTAGTCTTGCAAGGATGACACCATATCCTGGTTATTTCATATTCTATGTTCATTCATCCTTAAATCAAGACTATATACTGAATTATACTTGCATGGTTTGATAAATGTAACATTTGAAAAAGGTGAATGCTTAGAAACAGAATTAATTAGATTTATGTTAGCTGTCCCTCTGAGAACTTTTAAAATTTTCCATGAATAGGGTTTCAGTATTGTATAAGGAAGGTCAACCAATTCTTACATCTATTCAGAATTGAATACTTTATATAAATAATATTTTTCTTAAACTCCGTTAAACTCATCGGACCTGTGTAACAGAGTGCACTCACCTCTTGCAAGCACTCCCTTGGCTGAGTGCATTTGCCTGCACTCTCTTTGTCTCTCTCTCTTTGTGGTGTGTCTTCAGTGATTCAGCCCTCTGGCCGAATCACATACGGTCTGCCTGTGAGATAAAAGCAAAGCAGAACCCCTTCCGGGGTACAGGTCCACCAGGAGCCTCTCTCAGGGCCCTCTCTAACATTTCCCTCAAGTTGTCCCTGCTCCGAGATAGAGCAGTACCCCAAGGCTCCCTCCCTGGTGACAATGTCTTCACCCTCTTAGGGCCTTTCTGGTTGCAGCTCTCCAGCTGGGTCACTGCAGTTCAGCTCCCTCTCTGGGGTGCCTCAGGGTCCAGACCACTCTCCCCATTAGCTAATGGGGGAAGGGAGGAACCCAGGCCCGCCCACTACTCCGGGTCCCAGCCCAGGGACGTTGAAGATAGCATTAATTCCCTGGGCCACTTCCCCATGAGCCGTATTCACCCTTACTCAGGGCCTTGTCCTGATGGAGTCCCCGCAGCCAGCACAGGACTTCTTCTTGTTCTCCCCATCTTCTGGCAGCGCTATCCCATCCGAGGTCCTGCAGCTTCCTCAGCCAGCCACACACCAACCACGCTCCTCCATTTCTAGCAAGGAAGAGCACTTACTCTGGCCCTGCAGCTCTTCTTATACTGACCTGCTGGGCCTTGATTGGTTGTATCCTGCACAGCCATTCTAGGCAGCACGGACAGTTGGTTTTTCAAACCATTGGTAAACCCAGATCTAAATAACAGAAACATTTAGCTAGATGCCATGGAGGAAACTATATTTGTTTGCATTGTATTTTGCAGTATGTCTCTCTCTATATATAATACATCATAGTTAAGTATGTGAAAAAATTTGCTGCCATAATTTCGGGATCAAATTTGCAGTTGTACTCTTATGCTTTCCTCTCACCTACGGTCTATATACTGGGTCTCTTCCATCTCTAGCCTCTATTGTTTGTTTTAAACACTTCACAAACATTTTGTAGTGTGAGACCAGAATCGTTTTAGAAGCATTCACAAAGCAGAGCCTTCTAGAATCAAACACAACAGCTCTGTTCCAGCACACAGCAGATTGTGGAAATGAATTGATGTATGTGGTCTAAAATTATTTTTAATACATTTTTGTGGAAAGTCTGGATTTTCTGATGAGCTTTCCTATCACTGGCAGTATTGGTATTAAAACCAATGATGGCCAGCTGTTAAATTATAAAGGAAAGGAAATATTTTTTCTTTAATTTCACATTTTAAAAAATTTATTTTATTTTATTTCCCTCTCCCCAAAGTCTAGCTAGAAAAAGTCCTGACTCGATAGGTAGAAGATGAAAATTCTCAGGCATTAGTTTGTATTTCAGATAGTAAAAGAAGGATTACACCACTTTTTCAAAGACATTGGTAATAGTTTGCTGTGTCCTTAAATGTGAATTTTCTTGTTTAGTTTTTGTCAATGTGTTATGTTTATTACATTTTCGTTATATCATTTAATACCTTCAATATCTGCAAGCTAGTGCTAACAAACTATGGTGACTATTAAAAACATCTTATGCTCTATTGCATGGGGTAATTGTTTTTGCCCATTTGAGGAGTAATCTACTTTAGCTTCATTTTAAGAAATTCTAATAGCCCCAACACAGCTTGTATGGGATCCACATCCTTTGCCTCTCTCTCTTTTTCCCTGAAGCATTATAATTACTAAATTCCCTTTAATTTTATAACCCCTAAATGATGTGGTAAGGTATGCAAAACTCACCATATATCTGGTTCTAATAAATTACTATTTTAAAAAAAATCACCCTCCCCTCTCCCCCCCCCATCCCCCCACACAAAAGCTTCGCAATAACTTTGCCAGGTATAAAATTGTAATTTCAGGAGGGGACACTTTGTGTAGATGTTGGAGGGCAGAGAGAGAATTATAAAGGCCAAGTAAGTTTCATTAGTGCAATTAAAAGGAACTTATTTGGAATGTACACAGAAGAGATGGGAGAGAGTCCAAGTGTGACGGGTTGGATCACAGAAAACCCCTTGGGAGCTGCCACCCGATGTGCCAAGACTACTACTACTACTGCTTTCCCTGCCAGCTCAGGACTTCAGCACCCTGTCTTGCTGAGCCAGACACACCCGTCTGCTCCAGCACAGACCCAGGGTCTGAATTACTTGCCCCAAAGCTGCAGGTTTACCTGAAAGCAGCTAACAGAAGTGTTCCTGTCTTTAACACCCAGATGCCCAACTCCCAATGGGGTCTAAACCCAAATGAATCCGTTTTACTCTGTATAAAGCTTATGCAGGGTAAACTCATAAATTGTTCACCCTCTATGACACTGATAGAGAGATATGCACAGCTGTTTGTTTCCCCAGGTATTAATACATACTCTGGGTCAATTAATAAGTAAAAAGTGATTTTATTAAATACAGAAAATAGGGTTTAAGTGGTTCCAAATGGTAACAGACAGAACAAAGTAAGTCACCAAGCAAAATAAAATAAAACGCGCAAATCTATGTCTAATCAAACTGAATACCGATAATCTCACCCTCAGAGATGCTTCAGTAAGTTTTTTCCTCAGACTAGACACCTTCCAGGCCTGGGCACAATTCTTTCCCCCAGTACAGCTCTTGTTCCAGCTCAGGAGGTAGCTAGGGGATTCTTCATGATGGCTCCTCCCGCTTTGTTCTGTTCCACCCCTTTATATATCTTTTGCATAAGGCGGGAATCCTTTGTCCCTCTCTGGGTTCCCACCCTCTCCTTCTCAATGGAAAGACACCAGGTTAAAGATGGATTCCAGTTCAGGTGACATGATCACATGTCACTGCAAGACTTCATTGCCCACTTGCCAGCACACATGTATACAGGAAGACTTACAGGTAAAACACAGCCATCTGCAGTCAGTTGTCCTGGTTAATGGGAGTCATCAAGATTCCAAACCACCATCAATGGCCGACACTCTGCACAATTACAATAGGCCCTCAGAGCCATATTTCATATTTCTAGTTTCAGATACAAGAGTGGTACATTTATACAAATAGGATGATCACAGTCAGCAGACCGTAAGCTTTGCAATGATACCCCACAAGAGACCCTCTGCACGAAGCTTATTCCAGTCACATTACATTCACTCATTAGCGTATTTTTATAAAACCACATAGACTGTAACGTCCAAATTTTTGTTTGGGCTTACTAATGTTTTACACATTTAAAAAAAAAATGTTTGGAGCTCCATGCTAATTTTGGAAGTCCATATACTCTTGCTCCTACAGTCAGCAAGAGTCTCACCACTGATTTAAATGGGAGCAGAATTGGGCCAGATGTAATGAATAATGTAATGTGGTAGATGGAATGTAAAAAATTAAAAAAATTAATGGATATTAAGATTACATAATTGTATAAACCAGATCAGTCACAATACAGTAGTTGGGAACCCTGTGTCATGTGGCGAATAGTTGATATGGTGTAGTTTCAACACTTTTTTCACCGTTTTGAGAGTCAAATTGTCAAATAGTGGTTTCTACTTGTGTGTATGCCAACACTGGGTGTGTGCGTATGTTTTAGTTCTTGTACAACGTTTGAAAAATGCCTGTACAACTTCGCATCAGAATATGTTGACAGAGAGTTGAGGTTCCATCTGAAAATTTGGCACAGGTCTCCAAATACTCTGCCTAGCCTTTGAGACCTGTAGAAATCAAAGCCCATTACGATGTGACCACAGAAAGGGAAGAAGACAAACAGTTCTTCCAAATCTTCTGCCGGAAAGTGATGTCTATTAGCATTTGGGACAATGTCACTATGAAGTTTTGCTATTATTGCAAGTACTATATCCATATAATTGAAGTATGGAACTAGATTATTCAAAAATTGTTCTTCATTGCAAAATAAATTGATTCTATGCCCATTGGCAGAAGACTAAAGTTTCCATTGACTAATACGTACAATATATTGAGAGAGACAGGTTTAATATTTGTTAAAAGAGCCAAGGTTCACAATTTAAAGTTTTAATGAATAAATTAAAGGACTGTCAAATTGCCCTTTTCAAAAATAAATTTAATAATGACTCTATTTTAGAAACATTCAATCGGTCACTTGCTTTTTAGCTTAAAAGTTACTAATTAATATCTGTTTTAGCTGCATACTTGCATGTAAACAAAGATAATAGCATTCATATATAATAGAACATTCTGAGTTAATTAATTTTAAAACTTGGAATCAAACAGTGAAATAAATGCATAATTAGAGTTCAAAATATTATTTATTTGTTTGGAATAAAGGTGACAAAGTATTAAAGTACTCTGCTTATATAAAGAGCTTTTATGAAAGGTCCATTTACCAAATTAATTATCCCTAAGTGTTTGTTTTGTCAGATTATTTAGTGAATAAATAACCAGTTTATTTATTGTAGACAGGGTATTTTGTGAGTGTAAAACAGCAAGGATCTACTTTAGGACCATTTATTTTACTTTGTGCATCACTTTCTAGGAAAGAAGGCATGTGAAGCAAGTTAATAAATATTTGGAAATGGGGTGGCATGTCATGCCGACGAAGAGTTGAGTTTACTCAGATGACTGACATGAATAAAGAACCTGGGTAGAAAACTGACTTACACAAATCTCTCTACAAAAATAGCCCCATTGTTATAACTGTAAACCAATAAGCACTGTGAACATGTAGCCAGTAACAAGCTAGCATTTTTAGAAAAATGCATAAAAGAAACAAAAATAAAGATAATTTTGTAATGCATAAATAGAAGTCGTGTAAATGGGAAGACATTATTCTAGTGCCATGGAATGATCCAGTGATGCTACATGTGGAATTTGTGTTCAAACAGTTCAAGAGTTCTAGCCTGCTAATGACAAAAGAGAAACTTTAGAAATAGAGAAAAGTACAAGAGGATAACTAGATAATTCAGTGATTACCCAAAAAGTTGCAACAAATCAGGTCAGTGTTCCTTTTAAAAGCTCCATGTAAGATGTTTAAAGACAATGGTGAAAGAAATAGGATAGACAGAACCTGCAAGGTTTATCTTACAGGAGGTCCCCTCCATACACATCCCCTTCTGTCAAATTTGCATTTTCATGTCATGCTTTTCCATCAGTGTGTGGTGACAATGCACTGTGATGTAGGCTCATCATACATTGGTGCAACATCATGAAGTCATGGCACTACACCAGCATGTCACAAGGCACTGCTGAAAATTAATTCTGGACTTTATATTGTTGTGCTAGCTATTGGAGATAGATAATTGAAAACTGGGACAAATCAATGAATATGGGGTCAGATCAAATTGCCACTCTGCGTATTGGCAGGTCTCTGGTTATTGGGGAGCTCACTGTCGCTGCAGATAGTTATAATAAATGTATACGCTAATATAGGTTTCCCAAAGTCTGTCCTATCAAGAGATGTTGCACAGATATTTGAACAATTGTTAAATACAAGAAGAACGGAATACTAGGCCCCACAGATATCAAGGGAGAATTCTTTGTATAGAGAGTAATAAGCATAGGGAAGAAATTAACAAAGAACAACTTCTAAGAGAAATTGGTATAAACAGTGGTTAATGGGATTTGGGCAAACTGAGTATTTGAAGATAAACCATTTGTTGGTATACAGGTGTTCAAGAGTTGAACCTATGACAAAGGGACTTCTCCATGCTAAAAGTCCCTGTGTGACTGAAGAATAAACAGTGTATTCAGAAGTTCTGGTATAGCATCAAGGTGAAATCAGCTGCATTGGTCTTTGTCTAGAACATATGCAACAAGCTGCATGAAGCAGAACGAAACTGAGCAGAACTCTGGCATTGACAGTAAAGATTAACGACCCTCCTTCCTTTAATTGATCCAAAGCACACTTCCTTCAGTCTTTGTCTGTTAGCTGGCAGAGAATACATCAGGTAGATACAGTCCATTGCTTACTGAAATTAAAATCAGTCATTTCTTTCATTATCATCTGCATTACTTGGGATGTTTCAAAAAGAAAATCTGCAGTATGGGGAGCAACAAATATTTTTATGCGACTCTAGTCTCCTGATGACCATTGATATTTTAGTAATAGACCTGTTCAGTTTTATTAAACCATCCTGAAAATGCATCTGTCCAGGAGAGCAACCATTAAAGCATGAAGTTGTTCACCTTATATTTCATTAGCAATAAGATTTCATCTGCTGTATTTCTAACTAGGCCCCTATCAAATTCCTGGCATGAAAAACGTGTCATGAAATCTGGTCCTCCCGTGAAATCTGATCTTCTGTGTGCTTTTACCCTATACTATACAGTTCTCATGGGGGGAGCTCTCTAACTGCCCAGCTCTGAAGGCAGCACCGCTGCCGGCAGCAGCGCAGAAGTAAGGGTAGCAGTACTGCACCCCCCCCACACACACACACACCCAATAACCTTGCGACTCCCCCCCCCAACTCCTTTTTTGGTCAGGACCCCTACAATTACAACACCATAAAATTTCAGATTTAAATAGTTGAAATCATGAAATTTATTTTTTAAATCCTATGACCAAGAAATTGACCAAAATGGACCATGAATTTGGTAGGACTCTATTTATAACACAAATTCTTTAAAAAGACCCTGCATTTAAGACACAGTGCAACTTGAGGGATCCTTTATATACTGTATTTGTGCAATGTCTGCATGAACAAAAAATGCAATTTCCAAAACTAGGTGAGAAGTGGACAGTGAAAAATTTGAATGCACAAATGCAATTTTCAGCAGAAAATACATATCAGTTTTCAAGCACAAATATGCAGCACTGTTTTAGAACATCTTTTGTCACATAAACCCTGCAGAAAGTAGAGAGCCATATTTTTAGGATGAATACAGTTCTTAGAAAACAATCCAAGCCTTTCATCCTGAAAGCCATTTTTCCTTCCCCTATTGCTTTTCATGTTTGTGTCTGTGGTTCCCGCATTATATCCCTGCTGTCACTATACTGTATGCTCAAGCAATATGGCTTTCACACTGCATTTTATTTACAGCGTTGTTGAATCTCTAGAAATCAATGCTCATGCTTCTGTCCCATGATGTATTTCTTATTATTAACATGTACATGAAAGAAAAAAATCCTGTTAAATTTATAGCCCCAAATTATCTTTGACGTAGGTAGGCTACAAATGATGTTGAAGTGTTTGTTTATCTTATAAATGTAAGACAATGTTCTCTCAAATTTAATTGACCAATTTTTGGACTGCCTTATATTTGTTCATAGATTTATCAGAGCACACAATATGAGCTATTGAGCTGCAAGGTATGGATTGCACTTGCAAATCTGAAGCTTCTTGTTGTGTTTTCAGAAAACAAGCACTTAAAATGAGCATAGACATTCAGTTAAAGTAGTAGAATTTCCTCATAACATATTTTATACAAAGATACCTCTTTCAAGAGCTGTTGGGATGAAAATAAAATTCTCCATTTATGCATGGGAGGCTTATGTTATGGGCAATGGTAGTGCATTACACTGCATACCTCAGCCATTGACCCGGGAAGGCTGACTACACGATAGTTTGTTTTTCATTAACATTCAGTCCCTGGTGCATCTTCTGAGATACTGATAGGGGTATCAACTGGGAGTTTGTGATATGGACAATTTTCTGATTAAGTGGATTGATGCCACCCACTGATTTCATGTAAGCAACCAAGTAGGCTTCTGGTAGTAGACCGTTCTTTTCTCTCTTCACTTCTTGACCTGGGCTGGATTTGAACTGGGACTGCAGACATCAAGATCTCTATCTTGCTGTCAAGTCCCTGAAATGTTGAGTGTTCCAGAGAACTATTTTCTGTGTGTGTGTGTTGGAAGTAAACACGTTACTTATGTTCATGAAGACACGTGCAAGTGATTGAACAAGTGCATTGGTGATATCTCTTGATCGTTGCAAAAGTTTTGTTACTTAACCTTTTGGTCCATCTCAACTTAATAAAAAGACAACCAATTCTTATGGAAAACATGTTTACTCTGGCCCATTTGTAATAGTTTCTAACAGATACAGGCAGTGAATAGTTGTTTGGGGGTTAGACTAGATGACCCTTGTGGTCCCTTCTAACCCTATGATTCTTCTCCACTCCATAACTCGATGTATCATCCCAATTTACAAGACAGTGGTTGAAATGATCCAAATTCTGATCTGTTGAACTGGTGTAAATCTGGAGTCGCTTCATTGACTGTAATGGAAATCAAGTGGTGTAAATTTGAAGTAATTGAGGGTAAAATTTGTCCTCTTATAATAAGGCTTGTATTTTTAAGGGTAGTGTAAAAAAAAAAAAAAAGTGCAAAAGTGGTTTCAGGAGCTAAGTTTGCCTCCCCTAGTCCCCTTGCCATATTTGTGGTTTTACAGCAACATTAAAAAATAAAAATCTCCAAGTTTGCTCTGTGAAAGCCCTGCACAAACAGGGCAAACAATGGAAATGTTATACACAAGGTGCTGTCAAATGCAAAAACAAACTGTGAACTTTCAGTTAAAAATAATATCTAAGATTAATGGAAGTTTAATAGATAGATACAAGTGTGACGTTTAAGTTGATTGTATCTCTTTAAGAGCAAAATAAATCTCTTTGTTGCCTGCTAGAATACTGAATTGCTAAAATATATTTGTCTAAAGATGTATTTTTTTAATAAACACTGAACAACAAAAGCAACTAAAACCTGAAAGTTTGGCAGAACAGTAAATATATTAGCTCAAGAAAGCTCTTCAAGAAAAATACCATAAGAGGAATTAGGAAGGTGGATGGGTAATCCTTAATGGAACCCTTGAAAAAACTTTGGCATGTCTCTTGGTTAGGTAGGTAGGTCTTCTAAATATGTCCCCCCCCTTTTTTTTAAAAAACTCTTAAGTAGCTGCTACATAAATCTAAAGGATTTTTTCAGGGTAGAATAATAATAATTTGCCAAATCTATATTAATAGTGGTAGACTGATCATGGACTAGCATCAGGACTTCTGGTGCATAGATTGCACAGTAAATAAAATTAGTGGAAAGGCCTTAATAGAGGCCAGGGATGGCTTCACATGATACCCTTTATAATATTTGTGTCTCTTATGATTCCCTGTTTGGGGGCAAGTACTGCTTATGTGTTTAATAGTCCACATTTCTCCCTTCCCCCAACATACACACACTCTCTTCTCTCAAGTTGAATGAGAAGTGGTTTTGCACCAAAAAAAAAATATTTTCATTCAGATCTTCACTTTCAAAACAGTCACTTTCTTGCGACGATTTAATTTATTCCTTTTAGTTCAAAGAAAATGTCAAACAATGAGACACTGTACACTTTTACATGATGCTTTTGGAACTGAAGCACAATATTACTGAATATTTACTAGTATGAGAAGAATCTAGAGACTGTTATTTATAAATTAGTTTTTCATATTACAAATGTATTCAGTTATTGAAATCAAAAACAGAAACTGAAATCTTCAGACTGAAGTGATGCATTTTTGTGTTGAAACTGCCAGTGAAACATTTCATGTAAATGAGGTGGTTACACTTTAATTATGCATGAGTTAAACAATAGGACATAATATTAACTGATTAAGTTGTCATTTTAGCTGATAAAATTGTTGACTTCAAGGAAGTGAAAATCATTTTCCTGATATAGGGAACTCTGTTCCTTTCAGAAGGTCTAGAAAAGGGCACTTACCCACTGTGAGAAAATCATAACTTCCACATACAAACTGTTTTAACTTGGGCTGTCGATTAATTGCAGTTAACTCACGTGATTAATCACATTGTTAAACAATAGAATACCAATTGAAATGTATTAAATATTTTGGATGTTTTTCTACATTTTCAAATATTTGACTTCTATTACAACACTGAATACAGAGTGTATAGTGCTCATTTTATATTATTATTTTTATTACAAATATTTACACTGTAAAATGATAAACATAAGAAATAGTGACAGGTTTCAGAGTGGTAGCCGTGTTAGTCTGTATCAAGAAAAACAACGAGGAGTCCTTGTAGCACTTTAGAGACTAACAAATTTATTTGGGCATAAGCTTTCGAGGCTTAAAACCCACTTAATCAGATGCACGGAGTGGAAAATACAGTAGGGAGGTACAACACGAAAGCTTAAATAAATTTGATAGTCTCTAAGGTGCCACAAGGACTCCTCCTTGGTTTTTTTTTTGTAAAATAAATAGTATTTTTCGATTCACCTCATACAAGTACTGTAGTGCAATCTCTATCGTGAAAGTGCAATTTACAAATGTAGATTTTGTTTGTTACATAACTGCACTCAAAGACAAAACAATGTAAAACTTTAGAGCCTATAATTCCACTCCGTCCTACTTCTCGTTCAGCCAATTAACTAAGACAATTAAATTTACACGAGATAATGCTGCCCGCTTCTTCTTTACAGTGTCACCTGAAAATAAGAACAGGTTTTTGCATGGCACTGTTGTAGCCGTCATTGCTAGGTATTTACGTGCCAGATATGCTAAACATTCGTATACGCCTTCATGTTTTGGCCACCATTCTAGAGGACGTGCTTCCATGCTGAGATGTTGGTGTAAAAAAAAAAAAGCATTAATTGAATTGTGACTGAACTCCTTGGGGGGAGAATTATATGTCTCCTGCTCTGTTTTACCTGCATTCTGCCATATATTTCATGTTATAGCAGTCTCGGATAACGACCCAGCCCATGTTGTTCAATTTAAGAACACTTTCACTGTGGATTTGACAAAATGCAAAGAAGGTACCAACGTGAGATTTCTAAAGAGAGCTACAGCACTTGACCCAAGGCTTAAAAATCTGAAATGCCTTCCAAAATCTGAGAGGGATGAGGTGTGGAGAATGTTTCAGAAGTCTTAAAAGAGCAACACTCTGATGCAGGAACTACAGAACCTGAACCACCAAAAAAGAAAATCAACCTTTTGTTGGTGGCATCTGACTCAGATGATGAAAATGAACGTGCATCAGTCCGCACTGCTTTGGATTGTTGTTGAGCAGAACCCTGCATCAGCATAGAAGCATGTATTCTGGAATGATGGGTGAAGCAGGAAGGGACATATGAATCTTTACCACATTTGGCATGTAAATATCTTGTGACGCTGGCTACAACAGTGCCAGGCGAATGCCTGTTCTGACTTTCAGGTGACATTGTAAATAAGAAGCGGGCAGCATTATCTCCTGCAAATGTAAACAAACTTGTTTGTCTGAGTGATTGGCTGAACAAGAAGTAGGACTGAGTGGACTTGTAGGCGCTAAAGTTTTACATTGTTTCATTTTTGAGTGCAGTTATTTTTTTGTACATAATTCTACATTTGTAAGTTCAACTTTCATGATAAAGAGATTGCACTACAGTACTTGTATGAGGTGAATTGAAAAATACTATTTCTTTATTTTTTACAGTGCAAATATTTGTAATAAAAATAAATATAAAGTGAGCACTGTATACTTTTATTCTGTGTTGTAATTGAAATTAATATATTTGAAAATGTAGAAAACTTCCAAAATATTTAAAGAAATGGTATTATATTATTGTTTAACAGCGTGATTAATTGCACAATTTTTTTAATCGTGCAATTAATCACTATTAATTTTTTTAATTGCTTGACAGCCCTAGTTTTAATCTGATCGTTAAATCATATACGTTTAATCAGCTTTATTAAAATCAGCTCAAATGAAATACATATAAAAGAATGCCCATTTACTTCAGTGGGGCCAGGTTTTCTAACATATTGGGGATTTATTGTCCCAAGGTTATATGAATAAAAATACCTTTTTATGAGTAGCCATTGGCCTGTGAACTTTGGAATTTAAAATACAGTTTATCTTCATACAGTCTTTCATAGAGTCATAGATTTTTAAAGCCAGAAAGGCCCCCTTATATTGTCTAGTTTGACCTCCTGCATAACACAAGTTATAACCTTTACCCAAGAACGCTCTGATTCAGTCACGATAATATGTGGTTGTACTGAGCATATCTTTTAAATACATCCAATAGTAAAGACTCTAAGGATGGAGAAACTACCATATCACGTGGTACATTGGACCAATGGTTAATTGCTCTCACAGTTAAAAAGCTGTCTTATTTCTAATTTTAATGTCTGTAGCTTCAACTTCCAGACATTGGCTCTTGTTGTTTCTTTGTTTGCTAGTTTAAAGAGGCCCGTGTAAGTATTTATAGACTGTGATCAGACGGAATTCAGTAGACCATTTTCATAACTCCATTAGGATTTCTTGTTTTTTGTTTTTGTTTTTAAAAATCAGGAGATCTTTTAAACTCACCTGACTCTCTAATATTGGTTGAGACAGATTAATTGGAGCTGGAGCAGTTTTCTTCCTGCTGACTTTTAAATAGGTGTTGGCACTAAAAATTGCATTCCCTTCTGCAAGACAGACTGCATTTTTAGTTTGTAGAGAGAAACTATTTTAAAATGGGTTGAAAAAGTGACCTCCACTGGGAAATAATATGAGGACACTATCATACCATAATCTCTCTATATTGTAGTAGAATATATGCTGTATTTATTTACACACACACACACACACACACACACACACACACACACACACACAGAGTATGTGATTTGTGCAAAATGTAGGTCTGAATTTCTAACATGTCACGTTTTCTACTGCATATATCACCTAAACACAGTAAACAACGTTTATGATAGCACTTGAAAGATGGTTTGCCTGTTAAAATTATATTTTTCTTTCTGCTGCTTTGTGATAAAAATAGGACTTACTCTGTAGCTTACAATTTAGGAATAAAGTGACACTTTATATTCCAAATTATATATATCAAGTCTTACAGAAGCTTTAATTTACTTTGCTGGCACTGTCCCACTTCAGTGAACTACAGGTTTTGAATATTTGTTCCACTTCTCCAACTTTGACATAGGTGCAACAGTATCTACTGTATATTGGAAAAGGGGGGAGGCATGACATATCAACAGATGTGGAAGTGGTGTCCTGAAACCACAGGGAAAAGAAACACTTGGGATATTTGCCCCTGAAGTCTTAAGTAGTTGGTGCCTGGGTTATAATACATTGTTGCAAAGACTTAAAAAAAAAAAATCCAGCCACTACAGGAAGAAACAACTGGATAATTGTCTGGCATGCCTAAAACTGATTCCAACGTCTTTGGTGAATGTGAGCAAAGATCAGAATGCCAGGATTACAGATCCTACAAATCCTCTGCTCAGTTTTACAGGAGGATCAGCCAATTTATGTATTCAGATAATCTATATCACTTCAGTTTAATGTCTTTCAGCTGTACTCTACTCCATGGACTGATCAGAAGCTGTTGTGAAATATCCATCTGACCTGTCTCATTTGTTTTGGAAAGCTGTTTATCCTATAAGATGTTTTATTCTCTCAAGCTACACTTAAAAACAAACAGAATTGAAACAGAAAGCCTCCGGTGATAACAATGAATTGTTCACAATGCTAGTTGCCTGTGCTGGAAGCTAAGGCAGCAGAGTCTGCAGACATTTCTAACCTGACCCTGCTTGGGTGGTCCAGTAGCACTGGCAGCCTGCATGTCTCACGAGGACTCTTCCACCCTTTATACGTACATACATGCTGATGCCAGCAAATATTTTGGCTCACCCAGGATGGGGATGCTGGACTGGACTATCCAGAAAAAGACGGCATAGAAGATTGTTTCTCAATTCCTTTATCAAGAGTTAAGAGGATAATGTAGCCTCTGAAAATGTGGCTTTTCCAGTCCCTAGTCTGTTGTTTGCTTTCAAAACATGCCTCTCAAGTGGGGCTGTTTAATTTAACAAAGAGCATTTCCCTTTTCTACAGTATATTATTTGCATGCATTACGGGCCCAGACCTGTGCCTGCAAGTCGTCTTGTTGATTTTAGGGAGAACAGGATCAGGGCTTAACAACATATATGCAATATCTATATCTAGTACAGTAGTTGAACCATGGTTTTATTGTTTATGTATTGTGTGTGATTTTGTAAAGTGCGGGTTCCTTGAGCATCCTCTTAGGGTATGTCTCCACTACCCGCCGGATCGGTGGGTAGTAATTGATCTATCGGGGATCGATTTATCGCGTTTCGTCTAGATGTGATAAATCAGTCCCCGAACGCGCTCTCCGTCAACCCCGGCACTCCACCAGAGCAAGAGGTGGAAGCAGAGTCGAGGGAGGAGCCGCAGCCGTCGATTCCGCGCCGTGAGGACATGAGGTAAATCGATCTAAAATACTTTGACTTCAGCTACGCTATCACTTAGCTGAAGTTGCGTATCTTAGATCGATTCCCTCCTCCCCCAGTGTAGACCAGCCCTTAGTATAAATCATTCAGGATTTCCAAAATTCAGTGAGAATTTTTGTGCTTCCTTGAGCACAGACCTCTACCCTCAATGGGTGGGGGAACTTAACTAGTCACTGAAAAATAATAAGATTCAACTCCACAAACTGTTTTCAGCTCAGCCCTCCTTTAAAATGCTATAGTTTCTAATGCTTTAAAATATATTAATATGCATACCTAACTGTAATGCATAATATCTTGATTTAAATGTAGGATTTTAGACTCTTCAAACCTTAAAATAATTTTCCAAATCACGACTATTTGCATTTGTTATATTTGTCATAGCTAAAAATATTCCTTGTCACTGAACCAGAAATAGGCCTGTGGTAACATTTTCAAAAGCATCCAAGTGAATTAGACTCCCAAATATCTAAGACCCATTGACTTTGTGACACTTTTGAAAATGGGACTTCAGATCCTAAGTCACATAGGCACTTTTGAAAATTGTATACTTATGCTGCAAAGTTCAGATTGAAAGCTCCACTACCATTATAACATTTTGGGGCCAATCTCTGCTTTAAATCATGGGTCTTAAATCAGATCTTTTTAAAATATTCCAATGGGAATCAATCGTATACTACACAGACATCAAAAAATAACTGATGAGTCACTGTTATGTTTTCTTCCACAGCCCTTCCTGATAACCTCCCATATCATTAAAGATCAGAAAAAATATTTTTTCCTTGACCCTCTCTCTAATTAGAATTTCACTTTTCAAAAATCACTTGCAGGGAAAGAAAATATATAGTAGTCATTTAAAATGTCATCCAAATCACTCTACAGAATTATTTCCTTGAAAGTCATTGTTGTCCATAAACATGCACACACACAGTTTCAGGCTTCAAAACAAATACAACATTAAGGCAAGAACTATACAACTACTAAAGTAGATGTTGGAAAGGCCAAGTCCTGCTGGTCTTGTAAAAAAGTTGGTATTTTAGAGGTTGGTCAGTATTTTTCGGTTATTTTAGTTAAAATTCCCAGAATGATCTTACAAATTACATATTTTGTCAAGATATGCCAAAAAAGACAGTCAGCTGATGATATATCTAACTGATTATTTTGTATGTGAAAGAGAGCCCCTCTCCCCTCCCGCCCCCCCCCCCCCCCCCCGCATAAGAATGATTCTGTCTGTTTTCTTCACTAGGAGTAAAATAATAATAACCAGTACTGTAGTTAACACTTTACTTTTGTATTCCCAAACAGTATTCATGGCTAAATTTATATTTTTATATTGCATCTTTGTTTTCTGTATGAGCTCATATACTTAATGTCAACTCTTGCAATGTGTTGGCGTGAAGTATAGTGTATACAGATGTAATGCATTTTGTGCATGAGTTGTCGTCTTATTTTAATGCTTCTGGATGGTGATTAATATATTTGTCACCCCTTAAGACAATATTGTTGAAGGGGCCAGTAAAACTTGTATGGAAGACGGTAGGAATCTTTCCATTTTCTATAACTAGAGTTGGATTGGGTCCTAGATTGACTGGATCAAAATTTAACTTTTTTTCTTCTTTATTTGCAGTTCATGATAACTTATCTATTTTTTCAGGGAGAGCAGCTAGGGGATTCCATTTAATCCTATAATCTGATTCTGTGAAAGTCCATACATGTTTTCATAGCATCAGTGCTATGTTTCGTTGCACAAATACAGACACAAAATTAAAAGCTAATAGTCCAATACTCATAATTAAACCAGCAATACACATGGCCAGGCATGTGAGTGAAGCAAACAAATTTAGATAAGCAAATGTATTTATTAAATGTCTAAGATGTGCTCACTGAATAATTAAAAGAAAATAAATGAAACCGTTTGTAAATACCCCTTATTGGGATAAGTTCCAGTATTTTATGATGTTTTTTACAGCATCTTTTTGTTTGAAGGCCCAGAATATCGTATTTTGTATCATATTAAAAAGATGGTACAGCACATTTTGATAGCATGTTATCTAGGTGACTTTCTTATTGATTAAAGATATGTTAGTGCAAGAGTCATTAATGCTAACATTCCTTTTGGGCCTGGGATACTTAAATTTTTTAATTAGTAGATATAAATTAGTTAAAAGTAAGTAATCTGAAGAACACTACAAAGAGCATTCTTCCCTGCCCCCACATATGGTATGTTATGACACTAACAGGTGGTCTCCTTTGTCCTTGGAGGGTGAGAGCTGATTTTATCCCTTTGTAACCCTTTTGCCAGGTGGAGTCGGCAGCAACCAGGGCCGTGTTCAATATCTAAGGGTTTCTTTTTCAACAATACAACACAGAAGCAGCTCGAGCCCTCACCCAGTATCCTGGGAAAATTACACACCATCCCTGGGTGCCTGTAAGAGGCAATACTTCCCCACTCACAAGCACAGAGTCTGAGTGTAGAAAAGAAACTTTTAATGAAAGGAGGGAAGTCACCCGACATTAATTAGAGAAAATGCCTCAAGCAGGATTCATAATCATAAAACCATGAGCAGGACATCCACCTCAGAGTGCACGGGGCAGTGTCTTATGCCTCAGGTCCTTGAGTTCTACAACCAAAAGTTCCTTTCCTGTGTTCCTCTCTGCTCCCTCACCACACCCCACTCACAGTGGTTGTTCTTTGTCAGTGAGGACCCAGGATTCAGAAGTACATCTCTGTGAGTTCACCTCCTACCTGGGGAAGAAGACACCTGGCTTGCTTTGCCATCTGAGCACTTGCTCTGGCTGGTCTCAGCGCCAGGCACCGTTCTGCTCCTCTGGCCGTCTCACCAGCCACCGTTCCACTCCGCTGGCCGCCTCACCAGCCGCTCATTAGTAGTCTTCCGCCACCTGCCTTTCTGCTGTGCCTCTACAGATCAATCTGTTGAGGTTCTACCCAACTCTTAGTGAGTGTCAGCTCTTAATGGGGGAACCTGAAGCTGGCTGGATTTCAGCTCAAGTGATTTCAGCTCTAGTGGGCACTTAACAAAACAAAAGACTCCTAATGGAGCCTATTTAGCTCTATCTTTGAATAATGGGGAGGGGCAGGTTAAACCAGTTAAGAGACCCTTAGGTTGAGTCCATACTTCCTGGCAGGGACACTGTCATCACCCCCTTTTACTTTCACAGGGCTCTGCATTCAGTACTAAAGAGATTTGTAACCCAGCACCACTCAAAGTTGATGACTTTGGGCAGCACGGTTCTATCTGCTGGATATCTAAGCAGAGTAGGTGTGTTCATGTAAATACCGTTTGCTCCTGAAGTCAGCTGTCAGGGGAGGGCTCATTCAGACCCTGCTTACACCTGTATAGCATGGACTTCAGCTCCTGTACAGTCAAAAAACATGGTAGATGGTGTGTGCCCATATTCTTCATAGTGGTTTGCTACTTTCCCCAATAATAGCCTGATCCTCCATCCATTCAAGTCAATAACAAAGCTCCTTGTTACTTCAGTGATACAGGGGCAGGACCTCAAATCCCTGTTCTTTTTTCCTATGTGCCCTTTGTGCTTGCATCACAGCACCTGACTTATTGCTGAGAGAGGTAAAATTGTACTGCTGATGAAAACCAGGATGATAATGTGCATGTTTACTTTCCTTCAGTCCAGAGAATTAAGAACATCATTTAAATTAATCTAATGTGTTCTTAAACTCTAGTCTCTTGTTTGCTTAGGGATAGGGTTGCCAGGTGTACTAGGTTTTCAACCGGAATGCTCGGTCAAAAAGGGACCCTGGTGGCTCTGGTCAGCACTGCTGACTGGGCCATTAACAGACTGGTTGGTGGTGCAGCGGGACTAAGGCAGGTTCCCCGCCTGCCGTGGGTCCGTGCGGCTCCCAGAAGCAGTGGCATTTCCCCCCTTCAGCTCCTACGCATACGGGTAGCCAAGGGGCTCCGCCCGCTGCCAAGCACCGGCTCTGAAGCTCCCATTGGCCGGGAACCACGGCCAGTGGTAGCTGCGGGGGGCAGCGCCTGCGGACGGGGGCAGTGTGCACCACACAGAGCCTCCTGGCCACGCCTCCGCATAGGAGCAGAAGGGGGGGACATGCCGCTGCTTCCAGGAACTGCGTGAGGTAAGCGCTGCCCAGAGCCTGCAGCCCTGACCCCCTCCTGTGCCCCAACCCTCTGCCCCACTCCTAATCCCCCTCCCTACCTCTGAACCGCTCAATTCCAGCCCCGAGCATCCTCCTACACCCCAAACCTCTCATCCCCAGCCCCACCCCAGAGCCCGCACCCCCAGCAGGAGCCTCCCCCCCCACTCCAACCCCTTGCCCCTGCCCTGATCCCCTCCCACCCTTCAAACTCCTCAGTCCCAGCCTGAAGCACCCTCCTACACCCCAAATCCCTCATCCCTAGCCAGACCCCAGAGCCTGAACCCGCAGCCGGAGCCCTTATCCCCTCTCACATCCCAACCCACTGCCTCAGCCCAGAGCCCCCTCCCGCACCCTGAACTCCTCATTTCTGGCCCCACTCCAGAGCCTGTCCCCCAGCCGGAGCCCTCACCCTCTCCTGTACCTCAACCCCCTGAGCCAGCCCGGTGAAAATGCGCAAGTGAGTGGGAGTGGGGAGAGTGAGCGACGAGGGCAGGGGCATGGGGGTGAGCAGGGCCTCGGAGGAGGGATGGGGCAAAGATGTTCAGTTTTGTGCGAGTAGAAAGTTGGCAACCCTACCTAGGGAGGCTTTCTCCACCAAATCTCAGACCTGCCCAGTAATGCTCATATCATGTTTATTGTGTTGGAGCTTTTTAGTAGACGATTTTTGTTGTTAATGTATGGAAATAATGTGACTTGCCTATGGTAAATATTAAAGGTTTATATGTGTCCTAATGTCTAGTAAACTTTGGAATATGAATTTTATATACATTATAAACACACACACGGTAATGTTTCTAGCTTTATTATACTAATTTGGAACTGGATTCACTCCAATGTTTCAGCTAAGTGGGAGCACGATCCTGAACTATTTATAGAGTTCTGCATTTTCACATATTAATTCAGGTCCAGATTAACTTACTCTGCTCAGCATTTAATGCAAACGTCTGCAATTAAGCTCTCCCCCATGGCATTTAATCACTTGGTGTCATACTGCATAGCAGTTTTCATAATCTCCTTACATTGTTAGATGGCAACTGTTTCATTATATAAATGAAGAAAATTGTCATAACGCGGTGTAACTCAATAAAATCTTGATCTGTAGTTAAGACAATCTTACCAAAGTGAAGGCAGAGGGTCTAAACTTCACTAGGGAGTAATTTAATGTATATATTTTGTATCGTGTGTTTACACAGTCACTGAGGGCTTGTCTCCACTTACCGTGGATTGACATTGCAGCGATCGATCCACGGGGGGTTGATTTAGCGGGTCTAGTGAAGACACGCTAAATCGACTGCCGATCGCTCTCCCATTGACTGTGGTACTCCACCGGAACGAGAAGTGTAACGTAAGTCAAAGGGAAAGTTTCTCCCGTTGACCCAGCGCGGTGTAGACACTGCAATAAGTCGACCTAAGGTACGTCCACTCTAGCTACGTTATTCACGTAGCTGGAGTTGCGTAACTTAGGTCAACTTAACCCCGTAGTGTAGACCTGCCCTGAGTATGTATGACTGACCTGCAAGTATGACTCCATGATGAAGTTCACATGTTAATTTACGGTTGTGAAGTTCCGCAAAGGTCTTCAATTTAACAAGCGTTAAGACAAATAATTTTATGCATAAATGCTGAATATTTGGAGAGGTAGCCTGATTCTACAATGTTAGTGTGTGCCTGTCACACTGTATTTTTTATTGTGGTAAACTTAATTTAGAACTGCATTGTAAACGTTGAAGCATATTTTGTCTTGAAATTTTAAAATGAATTGAAGCATTTAGTTCTTAATCTGTGAATCAGATGTTTGGTTTTGATGTTACATGTTATAATGCTGTTGAATGGTGGCAAGAAGTGCACTAGGGTATGTGCATCAAACTCATTCTTTGGTAAAGACCAAATTGCTCCAGGGCAAGACTATTTTGTATCCCACCCTTAATCTACAATAGATTACTCGTTGTTTTCAACAGGAGTTTGACGCAGATAACGAGGGGAAAATATGATCTTTAAATAGTAACCAAACATTATTAACCCTGAACTTGCAAACACTTAAGCCTATGTTTAATGATTACATATGGATAATTTGCACTCTCAGAATAATTCAGTGGAAACACTTTATGAATCTGGTATAAAGACCATCAGAATTTTTGTTCCTCCCCTCTCCAGTTTTCCATGTTTCTCTTCCCAGTTCTGTGTATATTTCTAGTTGTCTTTCTCTACATTTCTCTTTGGGTCAAATTTGCAATAATTCCTAAGGTCCAGATTTTTGAAGATATCCAGGTGTTACTGCACTCAGTGTTGTAACACTAACTATTTTAGACTCCGATATCTCATTTTCAGAGGGATTCAGTCTCTTTGGAGTCTAAATCCCATCAACAGACACCTAAGTGCCCAAATCCCATTGGAAAATGAGATTTAGGCTTCTAAATCAGTTAATCATTGCAAATTGAGCACAGCAATGCCTAAATACCTGTAAAAATCTGGCCTATTTATCTTAGTAAGAATGAGGCAACTTTCTATGTGTCTAAGTCACTTTTGAGAATGGGCTTCTAGGTCTCTTTAGGCACACTTGAAAATTCCACCCTTTGTCTCATTCAGTATCTCTGCAATCTCCTTTTTAATTGTATTTCTAACTTCTGTATTTTCTCATAATTTATTTTCCTTTGTCTTAAGAAAAAAGTACTCTTTACTTTTCCTAGTGACATTCTTCTGTTCCCCCAGCCCTCTCCTATTTTTCCCTCCCTTTTTGTTTTTCCTGTCATTTTTGTAGCCTTCACTGCCGAGGCTTCATAATAAACAATAGTGAATCCCCACTTCCCCATTTTCCTCTCATTCTGTGCCTTGCCCAATTCTGTGCCTTGTATTTTTGGTCTCTGGTGTGCTGCAGAAGTGGTTTTACACACCAAAGGGGCTGCACGAGGGCATTGGTAAACACTCGGATAAGTTTCCTTCAGCAGCCTTTCTGTGTGTAAAGCACACAGAGCCTGCTGCAAAAAAGAAATTACTTGGCTACTCTCAGCTACTCTTTGCAGCAGACACCATGTCCAAAATGTTGGTGTCCTGGCAGAGCTGAACTGCACTGCAGTCTTAAAGTAACATGAGGGCTAATGAATTCAGCATCTGGGCCAGGAGTTTGGCATCCTTGTTACGGGGATTCTAGCTAATACTTTTTTTTTTAAATAGCTTAACTTATACCGGATACTAATTTGTTAGCTTCATTCTAAAACAAAACCTGTTCCTTTACTGCCTGTAACTGAAATATTTGGCACTGATCCTTTGTGTAGACAAAAGCAACATCTTTAATGTGCTGAGAAGCATTAGAAAATATGTATAGAAATTAACATTAAACCTCCCCATAACCGTCTAAATAGACTTTCTTTAGTCAGATGATATGTCCACCGTCCTACTGCCAGGCTGAAATATTGATATACCCAGGATAAATACAGGAGTACTTTGCTCAGACTTTCACTTGGTAGTTTTCAGATGGAGAAGGTCAGAATCACATATTAACCCACCAGTACCCTTTCCCATCATTGTAAGCTTACTTCCCTCTCACACACATCAGTGTATTAGAATCCCATCTACTCCCCCAAAATTTGAGTTATTAATACATGAACAAGCATATCAGCAGTAGTAAAGTTTGCATGGCAATTTTTAAGTGCCTAAACTTATACACAAAGCTGACCCTAAATTCATTGGCATCTCAAACAAAGACATAACATGGGTTCTTCACTAAATGTTCTTTGCTCCTTTCTTTCCAGCCAATCATCAAGCGATATCCACTATTTGTATTTTTCTGATGGTTTACTCTTCTGCAGTGGTTGCCTTTATAGACTCATAGACTTTAAGGCCAGAAGGGACCATTATGATCATCTAGACTGACTTCCTGCACATTGCAGGCCACAGAATCGTATCCACCCACTCCTGTAGTAGACCCCTAACCTCTGGCTGAGTTACTGAAGTCCTCAAATCCTGATTTAAAGAACTTCAAGTTACAGAGAATCCACCATTTATTCTTATTTAAATCTGCAAATGACCTGTGACCCATGCTGCAGATGTCGTCAGTAGGCAGGATTGAACCTGGGACCTCTGGAGCTAAATGCATGAGCTTCTACTGCATGAGCTAAAAGCCACAGGGTCCTTAGCTAAGGCTATAGCAGACTCATTAATCTCTAAGGCCTTGTCTACACTACGAGAGTAGTTCGATTTTACTTAAATCGAATATTTGGAATCGATATTGCAAAGTCGAACGTGTGTGTCCACACTAAGGACAGTAATTCGACTTTGTGAGTCCACACTAATGGGGAAAGCGTCGACATTGGAAGCGGTGCACTGAGGGCAGCTATCCCATAGTTCCCGGAGTCCCCGCCGCCCATTGGAATTCTGGGTGGAGCCGCAAATGCCTTCTGGGTAAAAAAAAAAAGGGGCCAGGGTGCTTTTGGGTAACTGTCGTCATCCGTCCATCACTCCCGCCCTCCCTCCCTCCCTGAAAGCGCCGGCGGGAAATCATTTCGCGCACTTTTCAAGTCATTGACAGCGCGGACGCCACAGCACTGTGAGCATGGAGCCCGCTGCAACCATCGCTGCAGTTGTGGCCGCTCTCAACGCCTCGCAGCTTATCATACAGGTTGCCCTGAGGCAGATGCAGAAAAGTCAGGCGAGGAGGCTACGTCAACGCGGTGATGGCCTGAAGTGTGAGAGTAGCACAGACCTCTCAGAAAGCAGGGGACCCAGCGCCGAGGACATCACGGTGGCAATGGGTCATGTTGATGCCGTGGAACGGCGATTCTGGGCACGGGAAACAAGCACTGAGTGGTGGGACCGCATAGTGCTGCAGGTCTGGGATGAATCACAGTGGCTGCGAAACTTCCGCATGCGGAAGGGAACTTTCCTTGAACTTTGTGAGTTGCTGTCCCCTGCCCTGAAGCGCAATGACACCTGGATGCGACCAGCCCTGACTGTCCAGAAGCGAGTGGCCATAGCCCTCTGGAAGCTTGCAACGCCTGACAGCTACCGGTCAGTCGCGAGCCAGTTTGGGGTGGGCAAATCTACCGTGGGGGTTGTTGTGATGCAAGTAGCCAAGGCAATCGTTGATGTACTGCTGCCAAAGGTAGTGACCCTGGGAAACTTGGAGGCGATCATAGATGGCTTCGCAGCGATGGGATTCCCAAACTGCGGTGGGGCCATAGATGGAACTCACATCCCTATCCTGGCACCGGACCACCAGGCCAGCCAGTACATTAACAGAAAGGGCTACTTTTCCATGGTGCTGCAAGCACTGGTGGACCACAGGGGACGTTTTACCAACATCAATGTCTGATGGCCGGGCAAGGTTCATGACGCTCGTGTTTTCAGGAACTCTGGTCTGTTTAGACGGCTGCAGCAAGGTATTTACTTCCCGGACCACAAAATAACTGTTGGGGATGTGGAGATGCCTATAGTCATCCTCGGGGACCCAGCCTACCCGCTAATGCCCTGGCTCATGAAGCCCTATACAGGTGCCCTGGACACTGAAAAAGAACTCTTCAACTACCGGCTGAGCAAGTGCAGAATGGTGGTGGAGTGTGCTTTTGGACGTCTCAAGGGGAGATGGAGAAGCTTGATGACTCGCTGTGATCTCAGCGAAACCAATATCCCCATTGTTATAGCAGCTTGCTGTGTGCTCCACAATCTCTGTGAGAGCAAGGGGAAGACCTTTATGGCGGGGTGGGAGGTTGAGGAAATTAGCCTGGCTGCTGATTACTCACAGCCAGACAGCCGGGCGATTAGAAGAGACCAGCGGGAAGCGCTGTGCATCTGGGAGGCTTTGAAAGCAAAGTTCCTGAGTGAGCAGGGTAACCTGTGACTTTCTAATTTTGTGTACAGAGAAGCCTTCACCCCACTTCCAACACACGTTTCAAAATAAAAATAGTTCTACTTTGTTAAAGCACACCGTTTTCTTTAATACTGTTTTCGCGGGAATTTTTTAAAACTGGGACGCAGACTGTGGTGCGGAGCGGGTGTAGTGTAGTCGCGCGAATGCAGCTTCTAAACTCAAGGACTGACAGGCTCCGCTGCGGTGGGATGGTTCTTTCAACGGAGCCTGTCACCCCTCCTGATAGGGACTGTGTGTATGGGGGGTCTATGTGACTTTGTGGCAGGGGGGGGACGGTTACAGATCCCCTGCTGTGTGGCTCTGTGATCCTGCCTAAGGACCGCCGCTTAAGATCTCTAACTGCCCTCCCCTGCCACAAAGTCACAGAGCAACCCACCCCCCACCACATAACATGAAAAGAACCTCCCAGACTAACCAGGGTAAGTAGTCACTGCATCACTGCACTATGTATGTGCCCTGCTGCTGTGCCTGCCCCCGACTATGTACCCTGCCAAAGGTGACTGTCCTGTCCAATTACCAACCCCCTTTCCCCCCCTCCTCCAAAAGAACATGATGGAAACAGTAGTTAACAGAAACATATTTTTTATTAACAACTACACAGGGGACTGGGAAGTGAAACTTGGACGGGGGCTTGTGTCAGGCGGGAAGGAAAGAACTTGTCAAACTTTGGGGAATGAGAGCCTTCTGCTGCTCGAGCTCTCTGCAGGGGTGGAGTGAGAGTTAGCAGGGACTCTGCCGCCTCTCCTTCTGTGCACTTTGGGTAAAGGGAGTATGGGACTTGGTGGCGGGGGAGGGCGGTTAGAGATGGACTGCAGCGGGGCTCTGTCCTCCTGCCTCCGTTCCTGCAGAACATCCACAAGGCGCCGGAGCGTGTCCGTTTGCTCCCTCAGTAGTCCAAGCAGGGTTTGAGTCGCCTGCTGGTCTTCCTGACGCCACCTCTCCTCCCGATCCATGTTGGCTTGGTGCATTTGGGACAAGTTCTCCCGCCACTGGGTCTGCTGTGCTGCCTGGGCTCGGGAGCAGGCTATAAGCTCTGAGAACATGTCCTCCCGTGTCCTCTTCTTCTTATGCCTAATCCTCCCTAGCCTCTGGGAGTGTGATGACAGGCTAGGTTGTGAGACAGTCGCAGATGGGGCTGTGGGAATGGGAAAAAGGGAGTGAATTCCTCAGAAAGATAAATGTAGTTGTGAACAAAGAACATAGTCTTTCTCTGTGAACAGGACCATGCACAGCACCTATCACATGCGCACTCAGCACAAGGTCGAATTCTCGGCCTTCGCATTCAGTGTCTGGGGTTTTGCAGAGCACTTTTCAGAACCCTGTCAGGACAACGGAATTGCTCTTGCACGCAGACATGGTAAGCCGTAGATTCGTGGCAGCTTAAAACTTTAATATTAGCAATGGCCTCATTTCACATTGAAATCAATGTCGGTCCCTGCTGCCAGCAATCCGGCAAGCAGGAAGTTTGCTCCTGTCCCACACCCTCGCGGCTGTCCCCGGGAACGATCCCTTTCGGCTGACCCTCTCCCGCCTCCACCGCGTGGCTGCAAACCAGCCAACACTAACATTCCCCTACCTCATTCAAAGCAGGTCATCATGAGCGACATCACCCTCATGAGGATCTCTGAGAGCGACAGACAGAGAATGCTCCGGGAAAGCCTTCAAAGACCAGGGCCGTATGCCGCCATGCTGTGCCAAGCAATGATTCCGGAGTACTTGCTAGTCTCGTGGCACGGCAACGTGTCCTACTACGGAGGACCCAATAAGGCCACTCTCCCCAAGAACCTAATGCAGCGGATTTCAAATTACCTGCAGGAGAGCTTCCTTGAGATGTCCCAGGAGGATTTCTGCTCCATCCCCGGACATATAGACCGCATCTTACTGTAGCTGCAGTAGCAGGGACTAAACAGTAGAGCGGCTTGGGCAGGACAATCATGCAAAACCGGACATTGCTAGATTTTTTTGAAATACTTGCACTGCCCATGACTGAACCGTTAAGTTAATCAAACTAATCATGAGAAACCCATTTTTTACATTGTTAATAATCATGTTCTGTTACAAATAAATGTTTACATGTTTACAACACTTACTGGATGATCCTTCACCAGATTCTGTGTCCGGGGTAACGGCTGGGGAGGGTTGGTAGGGGATCTCTGTAAGGGTGATGAAGAGATCCTGGCTGTCGGGGAAATCAGCGTTGTGAGCGCTGTCGACTGCCTCGTCCTCCTCATCTCCTTCCTCATCTTCCCCGTCCGCTAACATGTCCGAGGATCCGGCCGTGGACACTATCCCATCCTCAGAGTCCACAGTCAGTGGTGGGGTAGTGGTGGCGGCCGCACCGAGGATGGAATGCAGTGCCTCGTAGAAACGGGATGTCTGGGGATGGGATCCGGAGCGTCCGTTTGCCTCTTTGGTCTTCTGGTAGCCTTGTCTCAGCTCCTTGATTTTCACGCGGCACTGCGTTACATCCCGGCTGTATCCTCTCTCTGCCATGTCTTTAGAGATCTTCTCATAGATCTTTGCATTCCGTCTTTTGGATCGCAGCTCGGAAAGCACGGACTCATCGCCCCACACAGCGATGAGATCCAAGACTTCCCGATCAGTCCATGCTGGGGCCCTCTTTCTATTCTGAGATTGCACTGCCATCAGTGCTGGAGAGCTCTGCATCGTTGCCAGTGCTGCTGAGCTCGCCACGATGTCCAGACAGGAAATGAGATTCAAACTGGCCAGACAGGAAAAGGAATTCAAATTCAAATTTTCCCGGGGCTTTTCCTGTGTGGCAGTTCAGAACATCCGAGCTCTTACTGCTGTCCAGAGCGTCAACAGAGTGGTGCACTGTGGGATAGCTCCTGGAGCTATTAGCGTCGATTTCCATCCACACCTAGCCTAATTCGACATGGCCATGTCGAATTTAGCGCTACTCCCCTCGTCGGGGAGGAGTACAGAAATCGAATTAAAGAGACCTCTATGTCGAACTAAATACCTTCGCGGTGTGGACGGGTGCAGGGTTAATTCGATGTAACGGCGCTAACTTCGACATAAACGCCTAGTGTAGACCAGGCCTAAGTGGTCTCGGCGCCAGTAGAAGGGACAGAACACCACACACAGAAGATATGTGGGTTACGCTGAGGAAGGCAACCCCCGAGGGTCTCTGCCAATCTGGCTTGAGGGAAAATTCCTTCCCAATCCCAAACATGGTGATCAGTTAGACCCTGAGCATGTGGGCGAGACCAACCAGGAAGATACCTGGGAAAGAATTCTCTGTAGTAACTCAGAGCTCTCCCCATCTAGAGTCCCATCCCCAGTTGTTGAAACCTTTGTCTAATTTCAAGCCTAAACTGGTTGACGGACAGTTCATATCCATTTGTTCTTGTGCCAACATTGGTGTTTAACTTAAATAACTCCCTCTCCTGCTTGGTATTTATCCATCTGATTGTATTCATAGAGATCAATCACATCTGCCCTCAGCCTTCGCCTGGATAGGTTAAACAAGCCAAGCTCTTTGAGTCTCCTCTCATAAGGTATGTTTTCTATTGCTCTGATCATCCTTGTAGTCTTCCTATGCACCTGCTCCAGTTTGAATTCATCTTTCTTAAACATGGGAGATCAGAATTGCACAGTGTTCCAGAAGAGGTCTCACCAGTGCAATGTATAATGTTACTAACACTTTCCTATCTCTAATGGAAATACTTCGCCGGATGCATCCTAGGGTTGCTTTAGCTTTTTCACAGCCACATCACATTTACTTTCCCTGGGACTCTTAAGTATACTTCTGAAGAGAATTATTTTGTAAACCTTTGGAATAAGCTTAATGCACCAAATGGCAGGTATTTAAAAAAAGAGATTTCCCAGCTGAGGATGCTTCCAAACCAGCTACAAGATCTTCGGTTTACACACTCCAAATTATACAAATAAGCACCATTCAATAGACACTATTTAATAAACACCATTTTTAGGACAGAGTATAACTATTTCAGTGAAGTGCAGCATAATATATTGTTTTGCCTTCTTCTTGTTAATGGGGGGGGGGGACGGATAGATTCCCCAGTCTTTCATCCCATAGGCTTTATTATAAGCTAAGGAGGAAGATTTTGGGGGGAGTGCCGTGTTAAAATAGTGGCAGCATGTGCAAGAATTATGCTAATTTATTCATTGTTGTGGTACTTGAATTACTTCCGTTTTTGCATATTTGTTTTTACTCAAGGTGTATTTTTTATAATTTTCTGAACACATTCATTTACAAAGCTGGATAACTATTCGTTTCTCCGTTAGTTCCCAGTGCTCTGGGAGGTTGTGGGGGAAGGTGGGAGAAATACTTATTTCAGTTTCATATCATGGTATCGATGGCATAACAGGATTTCATAAATTTATGGCCTCTATCATCTGAAGTTCTGCTCTGTCTTAGCGTTAGAATAGGTTGACTGCCGAGCTCTGCATTATTGTGCTCTACTTGAGCTGTTTGGAATATTACTTTGAGAATTGGAAGGGCTCCGGGGTGCTAAAACTGATTATGAAATTTTTCTTTGCTTGACAAGATGAGCAGGTCCATGTGAAGTATAAGGCAGTTCTGTGGATTCACTGCAGACAGGTTTCACTCACAGAATCATGTCGTGTTTCACTAATTTTTGAGGTGGGACTCAAGCAAAATTGAGTTTCAAAAGAATAATTGCAGCCCAATCAAATCCTCAGACTAAATGTCATCTTCCTTAAAGAGTTCTTTCAGTAATTTAATGTCTCTGAGAGTGTTTTTCCATAAACTTTGTGTGGAATTGTTTTCTTGAAAATAAGTATAAAATGTGGCAAATAAAGGGCGAAAACGACAAATCGCCAAAAATGTAGATAATGACTTTAAAAGGTGACAAAGTAATCTATGTTAATCCCTGTATTGTACCTTTGCAGTTTATTCCCTGTTAGAAAGTATTCTCCTCCTTCAGTTCAACAACAGTTTTTCATGTGTTAAGATGCAGTGGAAACTTAGTACTTATTGCAATTTCCAGGTTTCAAATTGATCAAAATAAGAATGCTTTATTTTGCAAAGTAGCTGGTAATAGCGTGGACAGTAGTGCACAGATCTGGGGCAGAATTTGTGCGTATGGTGGGAGGGTTTACAGTTCAGGAGCACAATGGTGTATGAATTGATAGGTCTTATGTTTAATTTTCTCTCTAGTCTGGAAGCTAAATTTCAAAGCTCTCTTTGAAGTAATTCCTATTAAATTACTTGAACCAACATTGCATTTTATTACCCAAGTTGTGTTCTTTATAAATTTCATACACCTACTGGAGTGGCATCAACAATACCAGCATTTACCACCTAACTTTATACCTTGATTGCTATTATTGCATCTGATGGGTGGGGATGGATTCTATGCATTTGTCTTTTTTGAAACACCGAACAGATGAAAAAATCAGTGCCTGTTCAGTTATCTATGTCCTGTTTGTTTCTACATAATAGAATCTTCCTTTTTTCAGATGATCATTAAACATTTGAGGTAATTCCACACAGCCTATGCATAGTTCGGTGCTTATATGCTCCTCAAAGGGTGGAATCTGGCCTTTGTTTTGGACCTATACTAAAAACAATACTTGTGTTTTCATTTTATATTATTTTATATAAATTTTTAATTGGAACTTTTAAAACAGTAGCAAACCAAACACTAATTGATACTGAAAGCAATAACCCACCTGAAAACCCAAATATTTACTTATTTAAGAAATATGACTTTCCCCATGGAAGAAAAAGTAAGGAAGCAAAATAAAATTCCCAAGAAAATATCTATTTTGTACTGGTGTATAATTTGAAACCCTAATTCTTCCAAGAACTAAGCACAAGTGGGCCCTTTGATTTCCAAGGGAGTACTCCTATGCTTAAAGTTAATCCCATGAACAAGTCTTTGCATGATTGGGGCCTTGGGCTTTGATTTGCAGTGGGTTCCAAATGAGCACAAGAACCCACCAGCACAAATCCAATAGCAGGGTCTTGGCCTCAGTCCCAGTTTTTTTAGAAGCACATTGAATTACAACCAGTTCCTCATTTCTAAGCAGAAAGCCTCTGCTTTAAATTTTGGCTCAAAATTTAGTTTTTTGGAGAAGCAAATGTTTTACAAAATCTAAAATCAACATGAATGATTCCATCATATTATCAATCAATCAGTAAATAAATACAATTAATACTCTCCCAAATAAACAGCTTTAGTAAATAATCTTATTCAAATGTTTGCAACCCAAACATTGTAACTTTGGCAACCTAAAAATAAAATTGACTGTATTCAAAAGTGAAACAGCCTAGTATATTTTCATTGCCCAAGCTCAGAGCAATATAGAAACTAATCAAATAGCAAAAAGTAAAGTTTTTTTGTTTGGTTGGTTGGTTTTTTTAAATTTTAGGACAAAATCATGACCTTCCTTACGTGAGCACATAGGAGAGTAAGCTATGTGCCCAGAGGTAGGAAGGAATCTTTAATGTGCAATGCATGCCCCAAACTAAATTGCGTAGTTGTATGCCCAGCAATGTGGAGGTTCCTCATGGGGCCAATGACAGAACAGGGCGCGACATGCAGATGGAGGTGGAGACCCATCCTAAGGTGCATGGTTATGCAAATATCCCCTTTGCAGAGGACCTGACACTATCAGTGCACTGTCCCTGTTGTAAACTGCACTGGCTGAACAGCTGCAGCCAGTTATCATGCACACTGTGTTCTGGCTGGAATGTGGTGTTCAGAGAGAGGTATGTCAGTCAGCAGACTCCAGACATCCCCTTGCCACCAACAAACTGAGAACAATAAATAAAGACTAGAACTATGGTGCCATACTGCTCAAATAGCGCCCTGATGGGGGCAGCCGAGTAATGGTAGCTGGCAATGGTATGTGGACAGCATAGATTTCAACAGGTAACAATATACCTCTACCTCGATATAACGCTGTCCTTGGGAGCCAAAAAATCTTACCATGTTATAGGTGAAACCACGTTATATCGAAATTGCTTTAATCCGCCGGACTGCACAGCCCCGCCCCCCCAGAGCGCTGCTTTACCGCGTTATATCAGCATTCGTGTTATATTGGGTCGCGTTATATCGGGGTAGAGGTGTACTATGTATTCTAAGGCCGGAAGGTGCCATTGTCATCATCTAATCTGACCATCTGTGTAGAGTAGGCCATGGAACTTCCCCAAAATAGCAGATCTTTTAGAAAAACATCAATCCTGATTTAACAGTTGTCAGTGATAGAGAATCCACCACAACCCTTGGTAAATTGTTCCAGAGTTAATTACTCTCATTGTTAAAAATGTAGAAGTTATTTCCTGTCTGAATTTGTCTAGCTTGAACTTCCAGCCATTGGATCATGTTACACCTTTCTCTGCTAGATTGAAGATTAAATATTTGTTCTCATGTAAGTACTTACAGAGTGTAATCAAGTCACATCTTAACCTTCTCCTTGTTAGACTCAAAGAGCTCAATCTATTTAGCTTATCAATATAAAGCATGTTTTCTAATAATTTAATACTTGTTGTGGTTCTTCTCTGAACCCCCTCTACAATTTATGCCACAAGTACTCCTGTTCTTCTTTTTCCACATCCCCTGTGAATTGTGGACACCAGAACTGGATGCAATATTCTAGCAGAGGTAAACTAATTTCTCTACTCCTACTAGGTTTGCCAGTTTCGGTTGGACATATTCTGGGAGGTTTCATCACATGACATAATCTTTAATTCCTGGAGACTACTGGACAATCCTGGAGGATTGGCAAACCTAACTCCTACTCGAGATTCCCCTGTTTAAGTATCACAGGATCACATTAGTTCTTTTGGCCACAGTATCATATTGGGAGCTCATGTTCAGCTGATGATCCACCACAACCCCCAAATCATTTTCAGAGTCACTGCTTCCCAGGATAGAGTCCCCCATCCTGTACGCGAGGCCTACATTCTTTGTTCCTGGATTTACACATTTACGTTTAGCTGTATGTATTAAAATGCGTGTTGTTTGCTTTTGCCCAGTTTACCAAGTGATCCAGATTGCTTTGAATCAGTGACCTCTTCCCTAATGTTTGTGTTATCTGCAAATTTGATCAGTAATGATACTGTTTTCTTCTCGGGTCCTTCTAGTGTAGGGACAAGGACCAAAGGCCTGCTTGATGATGATTCCCCATTTACATTTTGAGACCTATCAGTTAGCAGATCTTCATCTATTTAATGTTCGCCATGTTCATTTTATATCATTCTAGTTTTTTAATCAAAATATCATGCTGTACCATGTCAAACGCCTTACAGAAGTTCAAACGTTACTTTTATCAACAAAACTTGTGATCTCATTTAAAAAAAAATGTCAAATTAGTTTGACAAGATCTCTTTCCCATAAACCCATGTTGATTTGCATTAATTACTGTACATACTTGTTCATAAGCCGAATATTTTTGGTAAAAAAGTGACGCATCAAAGAGCGGGGGATGGCTTATAAATGGGTCTACATCAAAATTTGATGATTTAAAACTCTATGGAATCATTGAATTGAATATGTAATATGTTGTTGTTTTGTTTACCTGGAGCGTCTACAGGCATGGAGCCTCTCAACTTCCCGTGGCCGTGGTTCGCTGTTCCCAGCCAATGGGAGCTGAAGGGCTCTGTGCCTGCAGACGCTCCAAGTAAACAAAAGGTCCCGACCCAAAGTTAGATTACACTAAAATAATTCTATCAAAAGTTTCTGTTTCTTGTGATACCAGCTTTTAAAATATAGCAGGGGTCGGAAATCTTTGGCTCCCAGACCATTAGGGTAAGCTGCTGGCGGGTCGGGATGTTTTGTTTACTTGGAGCGTCTGCAGGCATGGAGCCCCTCAGCTCCCAATGTCCGCGGTTTGCCGTTCCCTGCAACTTCCCGCGGCTCCCATTGGCTGGGAACGGCAAACCACAGACACTGGGAGCTGAGGGGCTCCGAGCCTGTGAAAGCTCCAGGTAAACAAAACGTCCAGGCCTGCTAGCAGCTTACCCTAACTGGCCAGGAACCAAAGTTTGCCAACGCCTGAAATATAGGGTCGGCTTACGAGAGGGTCATACAGTTTTTGCTATTTGTACCTAACCATCTTGGGAGGTCGGCTTATAAACGAACGGGCTAATGAACGCGTATATAAGGTACATTACTCTTTCTTTAGTTCTTTAATCAAGCCCCGTATCAGTCTTTCCATTTTCTTGATTGGGATTGATGTCAGGCTGACAGGCATATAACAACAGGTCATTCTGTTTACAATCTGGTACTGCACTAGCTTTCTTCCAGTCTTCTGGAACTTCCCTCGTACTCCAAAACTATTGTAAATGAATGTTAATGGTCCAGCGAGCTCCTCAGCTAGTTCTTTTAAAACTCTTGGATGCAAGTTTTCTGGAGCTGCTGATTTAAAAAGAGTTCTGATGCTTCTTTCAGTGATTTAGGGAAGCCCCACCCTCTCCTTACACATGCAGAGGCATACTGCTGAATCACAAGGCAGGCATGGGCGTCTGTCCTCGCAGGAAGAGCCTGTTCAGCTTTTGGACCCAGGATGTGTGGTTACTTCAACAGTAGGTTGTAAACTAGCCCTTCATTTTTAATAATAGAAGGTGGCAATAGTAACAGTGGGAAGGAAAGACCTGTAGCCAGGGCTGGTGCAACACATTAGGCGACTGCCTAGGGCACTACAATTTGGGGGGGGCGACTGCGGCAGTATTTCGGTGGCAGGACCTTCTGTCGCCTCTGGGAGGGGCGGCATTTCGGGGCGGGACCTTCCGCCGCCTAGAGCGGCAGAAAAGCTGGCAGCGCTCCTGCCTGTAGCTTATGTGTATCAATCTGAAACCAGTTTACACAATAGTTTGATATTTTTTATTAAAACTACATTAATTGTATGGCAAAATGTAGTTCTTTAATACAAAGTAGTTGTTTTTATTTTTAATACATTTGTTAAAGGAAAATTTATGACATTGGTACTGTCCTAAAATTGTTTAAGTGCTCTTTCGGAAGAAGGGATGCAATAAATAACATTGTTTCATAGGCGTAGTGTATGCATTTTGTCGTATATTGAAAAACACTTGGACTGAAAAGCTGGTGATTCTATGTTGACTTTTTTGTTAGATGTTCTAGTATTGCATGACTTAACAGAAAGCTTTCTCTTCTATATAGATCCGTTCTTGCTTTATAGTATTACAAAATGCTAAATATGATTACAGTACAGAAGTCATGTGTGTATTATATCATGTAATATGACAATTTTAAATCCCTGTAGCTTCAAGAATTCCTGTACATCTGAGTGCCTGTCAATAACAGAGTGCTCGCCTCAGTTTTGAGGATTTAAATTTCAAAATCAGGAAATAGATTTTCTAGTTCTGGATGACATCTTCTCTGTTTTATTGTGCTTGTTCATTGCCCGTTCTTCATAGAATGAGTTAGGAAGAATCCCCTATATGGCATTTGAAGTGTTAGCAATTATGTGAAATAAAAACTCTACTCACATAGTTTTCTGCAGCAGAAATATTTAAATATACATAAAAATCTAAAAGTGTAAATAGATACAGTTACATATATAACTACCCTAACCACCCGACAGTACCAAAAAACTTCAGCTAAAGGAGTAACTACATTAACTGCTATCAGTAACAGGGTTTTCTCATATTCATGGACCTGTCAACTTATCCAGCATGTCACACATACACTTTGTGACCCCCACACCCACCTGCTTTTAGCTCAGTGAGAATTACTGAAATATGTGTCTGCAAACACAGTCCTCTTATTTTAAAAATGTAATTCTGTGCTGAAGAGTGAGTCTAAAAATGTCATTGTGTGGCACATTTTGTATTTATTTTGCCTCCACGATTTCCAGATTAAATAAATTCTGTGAGGAAATAAGAAGTTTTGTGTATGTTGGTTTTTTTGTTTTGTTTTGTTTTTTGCTAACTGCCAGCTGTACAAACTCAACCTGGAATCTGAGAGTCAAGCTTTTGCTCTTTCTGATTCAGCCATCACCACCAGTTATATAAATTCTTCAACTAAATAATGTCCTGACTTACATGAAACCTCCTGATGTTCAAATATTACCCTCATTGGCACCTGTGGTAAAGATAATTTGTAGAAGGGATGGAATCAAACTCCCTTTCCCAAACCTGTGGGCTCTTCAATGCAAATTAATTTTTGTCATGCAAGTAAGTAGGTCTGACTTTGCAGAGACACATGGAACAGATCTTGTGAATAAGAAGATGCCATTTTTACTTTTCAGAGTATAAGTCACACTTTAATTAGTACTTTGAAACACTAAGGGCCAAATTTGTCTTGTAGTTATACTGGTATTAAAAACATTGAAGCTAATGGTACATGCTCCGTTATAACCAAGAGCAGAATTTGGCCTTAAGATTGGTGTGTTGCAGACCCCCACTTTTTTTCTCTCTCCCCTCAACATGGATATTTCTGCATTGCCATACAACATGTTATGCCAGAAATTACATCAAATCAGAGAAATATTTTGATTGCCAGTGAGCATGAGTCTCCATGGCAAAAGCCATGTCAGCAGTATCATCAGAATGGGTCAGGACGAAATAAGCATGGAGATAACCACCCTCTCATCCAAGGAGATATTAGTCCTATCACCTGTCTTGAGCAGAAAAATTACAAGTAAATTAATTAGTTCAATTGCTTGAGGTCCTGAGAGCTGGGATGTCATACAATAAGTGATTCAGTGATGTCAGACATGATGACATTGGGTAAGGTTACATTTTTAAGGTTAATTTACAGTTGGTTGCTGAATGACCCTCTGCTCTGCCCTCTTTGGGAAATTCAGTATGTGACGGCATGACTTTTGCATTTTGGGAAGAGAATTGCAGTTATCTTTCAGGAGGCTGTTTGAGTCAGTGCAGTAACACAATTTTAGAATAAAGGACAATATTTATTTTAGCAAAAACCCTTCTCCACATTTCTTGTTCTATAGAGGGGGATATAAGTTAAAATCCTTTACAGTAGCCATTCTGGTGAAAACTGCTGAATTCTGGAATCATAAATGTGGTCAAAAATAGTACCTATTATAATATAGTAGATTGCTATTTAAAACTCTTTCTCTCTCTCTAAAGGAATTCCACCAAAGGTAATCATGTTATTCCCATGCTATTAGCTCCACATTGCTCCTTCTTTGTTCTGTAAACATGGAGACTTGGCATGTTGTTAATTCCTTCATGGATTGGAAATGTTAAAGCCATTTGCTGTTATAACTGATCCCTGCTTGGAGTGTTTCATTACTGATGCAATCTTGAGGTGAGCATTATAAAGTGAAGTATTATTCTCATTCTCACTGAAAAGCAGTAGGGAGTCAAACTGCAGACATCCAATGTCAAAGAGAACCTTCTAAATAGAATTTTTTTGGTGTGAGGGTGAACTGTATTTAAGCTTAATAAGGCTGTATTTGCAGATCTCGAAGCTTGGGGTATAATAAGAGTAAAGTGACAGAAGAATACGACCTTGCAAAGAATGGGATGGATAAAAATCTACATGAGCCTTGGGAATAATGGAAATGAGGCACAGTCCAAATGAATGAGACCTTTAAAGGTTGCCTTTGCCTTCACAAAGATTTTTGATACAATATGAAGCTCCTAACAAACCCTTAAAAAAGCAATTATATAGTACTGGCCGTAGGGTTCAGCATTTGAGGCGTTTCAGTCTGATTGGAGTTTGACAGCTATAGAATTTTTTATTTCCCATTAAATCTATTTAGCTAGAATGAAAGAATGTTTTCTTGCTCTTAATACATAGAATATTTGGTATTTAATTTTTGGTTTATGTTATTTGGACATGTCAGATTCATGCATATTGTTGAAGATTAATTTTGTTAGTACATATTATATTTTATGAAGTATTGATTTATCTTTTCCCATTAGAGAAAGCAGTAAAAATATGTTTTTTTCCTTAAATTGAATTTATTTCTTCAGATGAATTAGAGGTATTGGAAAACGCTGCATTACAAGACAATATTTTGAATTATAATGTACATTGAGTGGATTTTTTTAAAACTAATGTTAAGACTTCTCAGCAGTCTTCGCACATTGAAGAAGTCTTTCATCAGTCGCTGGGAGCATTTTACAATTAGTCGTAATGTATCCAATCTCAGCAGAAAGTGTGCACTGAGGCTTCAGGGTTAGGTAACAAGATGACAGGCATTGTGGAAAAACCTGAAAGAAGTTAGCAAAGATGGGTATACAGTGAGGGCATGAGCCCAAGCCCATTGAATTCAATGGGAGTCTTTCAGTTGATTACAGTGGACTTTGGATCAGGCCCCGCAAGAGGTGGTTCTTCATTGCTAAGTGATCATTTTTGTTGAGTGTTTGTTTTTCTTTGTCTGGTAATTGTCATGGATGTGGGTGTGACTGCAGGATTCTGGTTTTCTGAGGGTTGCAGAGTTGAGATTTAGAACAAATTCATTTCAGACATTAGGACCGGAGAATGACCATGCTACTTTAAAAGTACCATTTGTAGTTTAAATGCTGCTTTGCCATAGCCATGATACCTTTTTGAGGATACGTGTTATTACTAGGCTAATGACATCATCTGTGCCCAGTGACAACCTCCCTCCCTCTGATCTTCAGGGCTGCTTTCTCTATTTGTTATAGAATCACAGGGTTAGAAGGCTTAGACCCCGACTCTAACTCCTCTGTCAAGATGCAGGATTTGTTGTATCTAAACCATCCAGGACAGATGGCTATCCAGCCTCATTTTGAAAACCTCCAGTGAAGAAGCTTCCACAACCTCCCGATGCAATCTGTGCCATTGTCCTACTGTTTTTACAGTTAGGACGTTTTTCCTGAGATAACACTATTTGTTATCTTGGAATGCTTCACAGGATGGTTATTTCTTCCATCCCAGAAAGTTCTTCCTACGGAAGAAAATGAGAATTGCTGCTGTTTCTTCATTAAAACTAATGCTGTCATGAATCAAATCAGTTGGAGCTATGGCTAAAGATAAATCTTCTGTCATTTTTCTCTTTGTTTCTGTGCAGGCATTTTTGCAATCATCTCTTATGACTGGCATCAGTCACTGATGATACATTGGTGACTCCTCTTTATCTAGTGTTGTTCAGTTACTTCTATATAAATTATACACATACATTCTGCCTCTCTCTCTCCAAATACCATGCTCTTCATTTCTCCTTGTCTACCAGATTTCACTTGTGATTTCTCTTCCTGACATGTGAATGCTCAGAATTTCACCAGTTGTTTAAATGTATTTTAAATCTGTCTGTAGGCCTTCTGGTATGTCCAGAAATTATTCTGTGTCAGCTCAATGAAAGAGAAAAGTGCCCTAATAATAAAAAGCTAGGCTGAGTAATGTAATAGAAGCCTATTTTGTGTTCACTTTTTTAAAATGCAGAGCCGTATTTTCCCCTTTCATCTTTGTTTTTCTAAAGGAAAGAAAACAAGTTCCATTCAATAGCAGTTAGAAGTTTCTGGTGGGCCACACCCCCAATTCAGTCCTTTTTTGCCTAAGCTTGTACACCTGGGGTCCCTTGAGGCATTTCCAAGTATCTTCTCCATCCATCTCAAGCTGCCTTCATCACTGCAAAATTCCTTTCTTTTAACCTACAGGACAGATGAATGAACTTCATTTAGAGCTAACTATTCACCCCTTCTCCACACAGCAGCTAAGAGAAGTGCTGAGGTAATGAGATACTGACAACCTTTCTGGGAAATAAAATATGTTTTCTTTATGACATGCTCAACCTTTTCTGCCCCAGGGCTTAAAATTTCAAGTCCATTCTTTAATGTAGCTTTCCCGTTTTAAGTACATCAAGATGCTGCTAATGGCTCAACAGAGTTGACAATAGACTAGAACAAATCAAGTGTCATACATCTTTGAAATCCTAGAAAGAGCCAGGGGCAAGACAGTTTGATTTATTATGTCAGTGATGATTTTTAAATATAATCTTCTGGCTAATAGAAGATAGGGGAAAAACATATCAAGTTGGCTTGTGTCGAATTATTTTCATAAACTCCTTAGTAAAACAAACTCATCTGAACAAAAAGTGTCCTCAGATAGCATTTAATCTCTTGCCTTTTCTTTAAAGTCTAAACAGAATTATTCAAGTTTTTATCCATCCTCCCCCCACAAAAGACCTAGATGGAATTCATAACTGAGCCATGTTTTGTTTGGTGTAGCCATCTCTCTGTAAATATCCTTTCCCCAGAGGAAATGTTAGGATAGATGATTCATCTGCTAACGTGTTCTTATGGACAATTGTGTATGTTATATTTTTCCTCATTCTCTTCCTGTGCTATGAGCGTCTTTTAGGCAAGCTTACAGAATGCTATGAATCATTAAGAAAAATGAGGATATATATTCCAACAAAATTATCATTTTTCAGAAACATGGGAATCTTTCAGCCTGTTTAAATGTTAAACCATTTGTACTGGACATATTTCACTAGTTGCTATTTAAGTCATTTGAAAAAGTAAAATAATGCATCTGTTTTTCAATCAAAATGTATAAATTTTTAATACTGCAAAGAAGTTCACATTGTTATGGTCAGTGTGTGTTTTATGATTATTAGGTGAAAGTGATTTTCCATGACATTTTGTCTCTGTATTATATATTCAACTCTTGTGAAAATTAAATATGTTGTACTTAAACTTGGCAGGCAGTGTATGTTAGCCATGGCAGATGATACACTTTTAAGCTGTTCATATAAATTTAAAATAAGATGGATATACACTAGTTTCTATCCAAAGCAAGTACAACTTAATCTAATTCCTATTGATCCAAATACATTTAAGATTGGTTTGGAAAATCCTCAAGAACACTGAGCTCTTTTATTACTCATTATTGTCATGGATAAAAAGCATATCTCCTTTATTTTTAACAGTTTTGACTTGGCCTTATATTTGGTCATGCTGCACATATGAGATGAATAAGCAAAATGAATACTGGGGATTTAGCATAAAATGAATCTTAGTGAGGTAGCCGTATGGTCCTGTTCTTGGGCGGAAAACTCCCAGTGATATTTATACCTGCCTACATGTCTCTGTCCTGACAGTAAATGCCCCCAGCCGCTACTCTAACTTTAAGGACACTTCCATCTCCACTAGGAACTCATATCTACCCCATTTCTCTCCGTAGCCTTTGTCCAGTTAGGCTGACATGCTGATCACATCTAGAGAAACGTCCTCCTAGGAGGGAAGGAAGGAAGATAATGAATGGCCAGCCAGCCTCGAGAGTGAGTGGGAGAGAAGATGGAATCAGTCACCAGCACCTGGAGTATTCTCTCCCATGGACTGATGGAGTCTGTTCCTGGAGGATATTAAAAGGGAAGACTGTAGGGAGAAGGCTGTGTTAGAACACAGGACATGGCAGGAGTCTCAAACAAATTTTTGAGTTGATTTGAAGGAAGCTTTAAAGGAAGGGAGCTCTTAATACATTTTTAAATAGCTAAAGAATTGACACCTAGCCTAACATATCAAAATACTATGGGATGAGAGGACACAACTTAGGTGGAAAATTTGTACCTAAAGTTGCAGATGACACTTTAGTAAGTTATGACCAATTTTGCAGAGACACAAATGTAACATGAATGTACCCAAATGTCTGATTAGATCATATCATCAAAGCAAAGAGAAATGTATACCAGCAATATCAGAGTAACGGTATTAATACGGTGAATTGAATCTCGAAAGACTAAAACAAAATTTGTGATGGTCCCTAATTTTGCACATAGATTTATGGTTTTAAATGGATTAAAGTTGTGAGGATTTTTAATTTTATGAATGAACCTAGCAGAAAGGAGAGTTATGTAAATAGATTTTAGGTAAATTTAATGAGAATTTCAGTCCTTTGTCAAGTTGCACTGCAAAATCCTAAATCACTGATAGTTTGAAGGTAGTGAGAATATTCTCCAAGATTATTTATAGTATATTTTACAATATACTTCACATCCAGGGTCTCGCTGTGTAAATTCCAGTTACGTTAACAATACCACACAAAAGGTCCTTAGCCTTCCATTTATCTTGCATAGCCCTTGGGGCACGGGCTATCTGACTAGTAGAGCACTGAGCATATTAACACTTAAATAATTGTTAGGTGACGTAGCTAACTGGAATTACAAAATTGTCACCCTATTTATGTAATATACAAACTCAATGAAGCTCGAACCTTCTATGGCTGTAGATCTGTGCAGGCAGGTTTTATCTATTGTGCAGTAATGACCGTTGCCATCATATTTAAATATTGACCATTATGTCTTCCATTCCATGAGTTTTGCTTAGGAGTTGGGGGTGGGGGGTAGGTGGGTAGTAAAGAAAGGATACAGGCCATAGTTCTTGTCTTGTGTGGGGATGGGTAATGGGCAGAAATTATGAGGATAGCCAAGGGTTGGGGCAAGTTTCTCCACTTGGAAAAGTTGTAAGGAAGACAGTGCAAGTCAAATAAGGGACCTAACTGATACTAGCGGCAATAAAATTAATGGATGTGAAACAGGAACCAGGGGAAGGGAGGGAGGAGGTGGATCTGGGCTGAAGAGGTTGATTGAGCAGGGATAGGCAAATGATGGTGTGTTATTTAGGCCACTTCTTGAGTGAAGAAGTGAAGATGCTGCATTACTGCCAACCATTCTATACATTATTTATATTATTGAATTTTTTCTATCATCGAATCATTTCTCTAATGGATCCTCTGTTTAATGATACATTTGTTATATTTAAAAGACGGGCTGGACGTGCACGTGGGGGTGGGAAGAGAAGATGTTTGTCTCATCGTGTCTCATTTGATTTATTCCTATTCCTGGTATTCCCCGTTTGTCTCGTCCAGATACACATTCTGCTCCTGTTCCCCTGCTCTGGGAACTACCCTTTATGCTAGATAGGAGGGCTTTTCTCAGCTTCCTGTCTTTCCTGAGGGAGTTGAAACATCTATTTCTCTACTCTCCCTGTTGAGACGTGTGGATCTTCCTCTCCTCTTCCATGCAAACACCCAGCTTCTGCTATAGTATTTGATCCACCACTCACCTGGACTAAGTGGAAACTGCTCCTATGAATGGTGCAAGCAAAGCTCTGATCAGCACTTGTAATGTTGGAGTAGCATGAACAGCTCTTTCATCGCCACCAGACAGGAGTTCCGGTTTAGAACATGTATTTGAACACAAAACTGGAGGTGATGGCCTCAGGTTTGAAACACCTAGATTCCTTGTAACCATAGGTTTAAATCATGGCATTATGTACTTATTCCTGCATCCTCTGGCGGTAGATAAGTTGAGTTCTATGTGGTTAAGGGTCTATGTGTCTTTTGCAAGTGACTTTAAAAAACGGCCCCACAATTTTAGATACCTAAATAAGGTTGTTCTAACAAGTATTTAATAGGGAGCTAAATAAAAGTATTTGGGCTTGATTTTCAAGGGTGCTGAGCCACCTGCAGATCCTATTGGCTCCAGTGGACTTTGTGGGAGCTCAGCACCTCTGGAAAATCAGACCCCTTTTTTATTTTAGGTGCCAAATACAGACCTAGAAGCCTAACTTTAGGCACCTATGTTTGCATTTTTTGGCCTGAATTCCTATCTATTCTGCAGTGACAGTAAAGCTCTGATGACACTTTTTGTGGTGGTGCATGATTGCCCCTGCGTCATTGGCAATTATATTCTTGTTCTATCACTGTCTTCAGTGTTCTGTGCACCGGCTGGCTATTGCCACGCCATCCCGGTGGAAGTGTAGCAGTTTGAGAAGTCTTTCGGATCGTTGGGATAATGGCACTATATAAATGTGAGACACAAGGTGAGTGAGGTAATATCTTTTATTGGACCAACTTCTTAGAATCATGGAAATGTAAAGCTGGAAGGACCTTGAGAGGTCATCTAGTCCAGCCTCCAGTACCGAGGACCAAGTATGCCCAGACCATCCCTGACAGGTGTTCGCCTGTTTACTATATAAATGTGAACAGTTACAATTATAATACTATTGTGGCCCTCTGTCCGTGGGGCCTGGAGGGGCCACACTGAGAATGCTTACTCAGGGCAAACTGTAAGGAATAGGGCAGACAATCTCCAAAACTGCTGGTTCATTCTATAATTAGATATCATCAAGCCAGTAGCCAAACAGCTTCTGTAATACAGTAACTCCCCACTTAACATCTTCTCGCTTAACGTTGAGTCGATGTTACATCCCTGCTCCATTACAGAACATGCTCGTTTAAAGTTCTGCAATGCTCCACTATGACGTTGTTTGGCTGCCTGCTTTGTCCAGGGCTGGCAGCCCCCGTATCAGCTCCCCTATTCCCCCCACCCCACCCCAGCGCCTCCCACCCGCCGGTGGACCCCGTGGATCAGCGCCTTCCCCTACTTCCCCCACTTCCTGCCCGCAGCAATCAGCTGGTTTGCAGCATTCAGGAGGCAGGGGAGGGAGGGGGGAAGCTGTGCGCCGGGAACTCGCTCCTCCCCCCAGCTTCCTGAATGCCGCAAGACAGCTGATTGCCGCGGGCAAGAGGCGGGGGGAGTTGGGGGAAGTGCTGATCCGTGGGGTCCACCGGCGGGCGGGAGGCGCTGGGGGGGGGTGGGGTCTAGGGGAGCTGATGGGGGGCGGCCAGCCTATTTAATACCTGTATTAAATTGCTTGTTTAAAATTGTTTAAAACTTATACCTGTATTAAATTGCTTGTTTAAAATGTATATAATGCCTTTTCGTCTGGCAAAAAAATATTTCCCTGGAAGCTAACCCCCCCCCCATTTACATTAATTCTTATAGGGAAATTGGATTTGCTTAACATCATTTTGCTTAAAGTCACATTTTTCAGTAACATAACTACAACGTTAAGTGAGGAGTTACTGTACTACACTGGTTCCCAAGAAGCCAAAATGCAGTCCCCTTTAAGCAATCCAGCCTTTGGCTCCCATCCAGACAGCCAATTCCCTACAGTGGCTTCCCACAGAATATTGTATCAGAGTCTGTCCTTGTCAAGCTGCTTGATGGGCGGGGCTCAGGATGGCTCAGATTGCAGTCAACAACTGGGCTTCAGGGGCAGAATGGACTAAGGCTAAAGCCAGAGCCACGCTTTCTTGGGAGCCTGTCAAACTCTGCAACAAACTCCAGCAGATATGAGTAAAGTTCTTAGGTCAGTTTCATAGCGGACATGGTGAGGCTGCTGATTTGTGAAAGTCTTTCTTGAATCAGTTTCAAAAGTTATAGTCCAATACACAGTGCATGTGTAGAATTTGTTCAAATTCTTCCATGAGAATTCCAGGGTAAATCCAGAGTAAACCTGGACACCTCACTCTTGTGGCTTAGACTTTCCCTGCCAAAGTTTAAGCAGATCTGAGATACTCATTGACTTGGTGGGCAATGAGTTCGATCTTTTGGGATTGGTAGAACTTTAAATATGGTGAATATGGTTTTCAGTAATCTCTCAGTATACTAGACTTGGCTGTCTGGATGGGAGCCAAATACTGAAGTGCTTAAAGGGGACTGTGTTTTGGCTTCTTGGGAACCAGTGTAGTATTACAGAAGCTGTTTGGTTACTGGCTTGGTGAATCTAATTATAGAATAAACCGCCATTTTGGGGATTGTCTGCCCTATTCTTTACAGTTTGCCTTGAGTAAGCTTTCTCAGCGTGGGCCTTCCAGGCACCACGATCACAGCCCCACTAAGCCCAATACTCAGCAGTATTACAAAAATATTTTTCAAAAGCAGAGATCCTGCAGGGTCCTCATATTTTTATTTTGTTCCACTTCATACATCCTGTTTCTGTGGCTGTCTTAACTGCCAAATAAACACAGTAAGGTGGAATTGACGGGGTGAGTTAGCCAGACTTTTTTTTCATAATCTTGGTTGATTTAGAGTGACAAAAAGGTGTATTTGTGCAAAAAGAGAAAATGCTTTAGTGAAAACGTTAATTCTTCAGTGAAAACGGCAGCAGTTACATAATTAATTTTCTTCTGTTTCTGATGATCACAAACAGTTAAAAAGTAATTATCTGCCAAAAGTTGCTGATCTGTGGTATCTGAGATATCCTAAGTATCTCCCATTCTTGAAAAGGAACAATTATGGTATCTTGAATACCACCATGGATAAATGTTGACTTTGCAGTAGCAACCACTGTATTGGTGGTATACATAAATCTGTGTTGTGTAGTATATTGATATGCATAGTCTTTTTATTCAAATGCTGCTTATTTTCTGAACATTTAATATTTCTTTTGAGCATATGGACACTGCTAAAATAATGTATTAAGTAAGAAATAGAATCATCTTGCTGTCCCAGTAGTAGGTTTCAGTTTCTGGGGTTCAGATCCTTGTATACAATTTATCTTCTGTGCATCTCATGATCTGATGGCTATTTAGTAATAATGGTCACCCACACGGTGTGCCTGTACATCATGCTGTTCGGTAATGAGAACTCCTGGTGTTTTGTGAATGCACCAATTAATCATCATCGTGCCAATTAAAAAGGCCATTAGAAATACTGTCTGTATCCATCAATCCTGTATAGGTATTATTTTCGGAAGAGAAACATGGATATCCCTCTCTCTCTCTCTCTCACACACACACATGCACGCACGCTGTTCACTATAACCTGACAGAATGGTTGAGCAAGTCACAGTGCCTTTGTACTTCCCTTATTGTCTTTAGGGAGGTGCACAAATTCACAGTTACATGTGGATCAGTTTAATATCAAACAGTCTGAATCCGTTTTTTTTCTTTACAAGGTAAATGTTTCTCCAGCAGCAGCTAGTAGGGCAAAGTAATAACTTGATTTCTCTATACCAGTGATAGTTTGAGTAGAATTGGCGGTATGATGCAGTATTATTGGATTATGAATTTAAACACAATATATTTTAGCTTCTTTTCAGGGCAGGGACTTTTTCTTACCGTGTGCTTGCATAATGCATAGCAAAATGAGATGCCAGGCTTCCAAGCTCTCTCTTGATATAAATACTTATATATTTATATATAATTATAGGTGGGGCACCTAGCATCATTGCTTAACACTTTCCATTATAAGTTCATGTTTTCAGTTGCCTTACAATGTCACCACATTCTAACTGCTTTGACTGAAATTTTCCATGCCAGGTGTGTGCCTAAGGCTAGATTACTTTGAAAAGTTTAAAAAGAACAGTTTAGTCATTTCTCAGAAGAAAATTAGGGGAAATATTTTGTTTAGTCCATGTTAAAAAAAAATGTAGTGAGAAGCTGTAGCGCCTCCATGCTTTGGAGCAGGGATTTGAAATTTGGTGGGGAGAGGGGGCTGGGCTTCACCCAGGTTTGGCAAAGTTACAAGGCTCTGAAAAGATGTCAGTAAAGGCACATGCAAGTAACAAGTAGATGCTTGTTACTGTAGCTAAAGATTCAATCTGTATTAAGCATGCCTCATCTCCTCCAAACTTCTGAGAACTGAGCAAACCACACTTGTGCTAGGCCTGTAGAATTACAGAGCATGCTCCATTACAGGACTCCAAGAATAGCCAGGACTTTTCTTGCAGTTGATCCTCCCAGCAACCTGGAGCTTAGGGTGACCAGGTATCCCATTTTGGACCGGAACACCCGGTCGAAAAGGGATCCTGGCAGCTCCGGTCAGCACTGGTTAAATGTCCAGTTCACGGCGCTGCAGCATGGCTAGCAGACTCACTGCTAGCCGCAGCGCTGTGGCCCGTACGGCTCCTGGGTCGGGAAGCAGCCGGCATATCCGGCTCCTAGCCTTAGTGGCTGCCAAGGGAGGTCTGGGTGCTGCCCAACCCCCGCCCGCAGGCGCAGCTGCCATTGGCTGGGTCAGGGCCGGGAAGGGACTAGTCATTCATGAGCACTCGGTGGGCGGGTGTTGAGGGGTCGTGTGGTGCATTTCTCTCCCGCTGCTGCCCGGCCCCCTTCTCCTCACGCTCCTCCTGTGGCTGGGTTCGAGCTGCAGCGAGTGCCTGCTGTGAACCACCGTCTGTCACCCCATCACCAGCACCCAGGAGTTGTAGGTATGTGTATCCCCGTCTCTGAGTGCTGGGAATGGGGCTGCACCTCCATCCCCCTCACTGCATCCCTCCCTGTCCCATCCCCCCCTCATCCCTCCCCATCCCAACCCCCCTGCCCTCGCATCCCTCCCTGTCCAACCCCCCACCCTCGATCCCTCTCACTGCATCCCTTCCCGTCCCAACTCCCCCGCACCTCCATTCCCCCATCATTGCATCCCTCCCTGTCCCAACCCCTCCGAACTCCCATCCCCCATCATTGCATCCCTCCCCGTCCCACCCACCCCTCATCCCCCTCACTGCATCCCTCCCCCGTCCCATCCCATCCTGTTCCAGGAGAGTAAGGATTCTGTCTCTTCTGTGTTCTGAATGCCCCTTGCTGGTGCCCAGGCACTGTGGAGGAGAAAGAGGAGACCGCTTGACTGCGATTTAGAGAAATTAGGAGCTTGGAGGAGTAATAGAGGCTGGGATAGGAGCATTTGGGACTAGGACAGGCTAGAGGGGATTAGGGCAAAAGAGCTCAGGCTTGGGGGGAACAGGGACATAGATCTATAACAACCAGAGAACTCTCTCCTCCAACACCTGGAATTGAACACAGGATTCCTGAGTTTCAGCAAATACCTATAAAAACCACTATGTGGCTATACACTTAGAGGATGACAACCTACTACTATTGCTAGCTCATGCTGTGGATCTAAATATCCAATCTTACTGTTGATGCTTGGGGGTGGGGGTCAATATAATTCCACATAATGGAATTAGTATTTTTTTTAATTTGCTATTTAAAAAAAAAACTTAGGAAATTACATATAAAATGGTACAATATAAGAATTTCAAGGTTTCAAAGTCACGACTAAAAAGTTAGGAAATGGAGAATTAAAATTGCCTGTGTAACCTTAATTCACTTTGTGCGTATGCATTATAATATAATCATTAATAACACGATCACATACTGTTTTTTCCATAGGACCAAACATCAAACCACATGTGATGAGGATAAACAAAATATTAAACAGCTGTCTATTCAGTGAGCACTGGCCTCTGTTTGACATTTGTACTGACACACTAGAGGCGTTATGAAATTTGTGAACAAGTGATAGGAGAGTTTAAATGAGTGAAAGTTAAGAAGTTTTTAGTATTTTAATAATAGACTCACATAAGTTTCATATCTTAAATAGACTGGTAACTATTAACTGATTTTTTTTCAAATGAAGCTCCTCCCCCAAGCTGTAAATCTTGTGATTATCTTAAATCCCAAAATGTGGCTTCATTTTTCATTTCCTTTTTAATAGAACATAATACAAGAGCTTGAGGTTTTAGGATATTAAAAAAATCTTCAATCCTTTTTATTATGACTTCTGGTAGTATTTTAATTAAATGCATTAGAAGAGGCCCATCGTGTGAGACGTTTAAAATACTCATACTGTATAGCAGGAATGACTAGGGAGTGGATTATACATATGGACTTGTTCACTTACAGTGAAATAGACTGATTATTTTTTTCCCATTCACTTTATTATCATCTGCAGTTCAGTCATGTATTGCTTCCTGGGTAAGAGAATGGCTCTGTATATGTAGGTGATTCACAGTTAATAGTATCTTTAATTTTGGATATTGATAACAAATGGTCATGTTTTGTTTGTATTGGTTCTTTGTATTAAAAGAAATTCCATTAAGGAATTATTTAAAAAATAAACTTAGAAAACCATTTCTGTTGTTCTGTAAGTTTTATTTAAGTGAACATATGCAGCATGTTTCAGGTAACCTTTACAAATTTGCTTCCTCAACAAAGGATCTTACTAGTCCATTGTTGTATTCCCTGACAAGTCCAATGGAGCCAGGCAGTTCTATCTATTTCGGTTCTTGGCCCACGCCGTAGTACCTGAATGCCTAGATTCCACCTTTCTGAAATTTTATGCATCAGAGGAGTTAATCATTTGGGCGTTCAGTATGATCTGTTTTTTTGTCAATAGATTTTAGCTTTTGTTTCTCCAAGAGGATTTTAAATTGCATCCCTATCTTGTAACACTGTACATTTCAGATCACATTAATGATATAGCAGTGAAGATGAATGATAAAGAGTCTGTATAATAAAACCTCATTGATTGCTTTTTAATGTTAATGGTTTCAGTTCAGAACACAGATTTTCTCCTCCACAATCCTTGAATTTGTAAAGGGGAAAAAAAGAATTACAATTGTCTGTTATCCTCAACAATTTCAGTGCAACATTTCTTTTTTTAATTTAGCTGAGTAAAGAAGTTTAACATTGAAGGCTTATGATATTTTTTTTAAATGCTGTTCTTCTGAAAGAAAGAAAGAAAAAAAGAAAGAAAGAGGACGCACTGTCACCACTGGTCTTGGCACAACTCGCAGACAAGTGGAAAAGCCTCTTATTGAAACTTAAACTGAACACTAACTCATTTACCCATTTAGTTCCTGTAGTCTTGTTCAGATCACACCAAAGTCCTTGAAGGTTCACTGCCCCCAAATCCTGGGCCCAGTAAAAGGAGTTTTGACCCTTTTGTTTCAACCTTGGCATCAAACCACTTCCAAGGGGATTGGCTTACTTGGCAGGAAGTATCTTATGCCAGTGGCCTATCAAGTGACCCATCCCCACATCAGTCTATGTCTTAGTCATGCCTACACTCAAACTCATCTCCAGATATTGGGGAGAGTAACTAAGGAAATCTGGTCATCCACCTGAAACACTCCAGTGCTCCAAATTTATGTTTTCTTTATGTGTGTGTGGGGGAGTTTATGAAATGTAATATTAATTGGAGTGTGTGAATTACTTTTTAAAAAGTACTTACAAGTTATTTAAATGTAAATATACCCCTGCAGATTTTGAAACCCAAACAGTCTAGCATTGTACTAATGCAGGAAAATCTAGAGGCGAAAAAAACTAGCATCTACCTTCACTGTTTAATATGAGTAACCTAAAAATAAATAGAATGAAATTAAACTAAAACAAACAAGAAAAATCCTTCCACAAAACTGAAAGAGTATAAATAATTAAAAGTAAATTTCATAAAATAATGTTTGTTGTAATGATGTTAGGTAATAAAATGAACCCATAACGATTTAAAATTATATATAAAAAATAAATCTGTGGATATGCAAGACTTCTTGGTTGTCAGTGTACTGCACACTTTTGCAGCTTGGGGTTTCATGGCAGTTTAGTGTAAGTTTAGTGTCTGGTCTTTCTGATCCACAGTCCACTACACCAAAGGACAGTATCCATTCACTATTAATTTTAGAGGACCTGAGATGCACTTTTAAATAGTTCTGAGTCTAACTTATATAGGGTGTTGGTGAATATATATAGATATAAAAATATCATTCTTGAGCATACAGACACCCCCCGGGTTACGCAACCCGACTTACACAAATCTGCACTTAATGGAAAAAGTTCCGTAAGCTAGAAATAGGAAGGGGTTTTTTTTTTTTTTGCATAATGTTCGGGAATACATTTCCGACTTATGCAAAATTCAAGTTACGCAAGGCATTCCGGAACGGAACGCTTGCATAAGTCAGGGAGCGTCCGCACTCAGATCACAAGAGTAACATTTATGCTGCTCTGATCCAATCCAGGAGGAGGTAGTAGTGCAGGTTCATACCATCTAGTACATTACAATATGATTTATATCTTTACAGTATTCCTTTAATATCTATGCACTGCAAAGAGATGATTTGGACTCTATCATAGATTGTTTAGCTATCTGCATAAATAGAACTCCACAGCACATTCAGTCATCTAACCAAGAATCATAATTCCTTGAGTGCATTGAAGTGGTTGATTTCAAAGAACTAGATAGGATTAAGGTTTTTAGAGAAGCATGAGGAACAATCTGGAGAAACTGGATAAAAACGCAGAATAACGAGAAGAAATAAATTAGTTTGCCTTGCAAGGAGGATCTAAACATGGTCTCGCCTGCTCACCCCCCATTGTCAATTCAGTGAAAAGGAAGTTCTTTCCCTGGGAAAGTAGAGGTGAATTGTCACTTAAGTATAATGTGAGTTTGCAATGATTTTCAGTGCAGGGAGAGTAAGGAAGCATTGTGGTTCACCAGCCTCTATGCTACTTTGACCTTCTTAAGGGTGAAGACTAAGGGCTTGTCTTCACTACTGGGGTAAGTCGACCTAAGTTATGCTACTCCAGCTACATGAATAACATAGCTGGAGTCAATGTAGCTTAGGTCGACTTACCCCAGTGTCTTCACCGTGCTGCATTGACGGGAGATGCTCTCCGGTTGACTTCCCTTACTCTTCTCAGGGGGGTGGAGTACCAGGGTCGAACAGAGAGTGCTCTGCCGGCAATTTAGCTGGTCTTCACTAGACCTGCTAAATCGATCCCTGCTGCATCGATTGGAGCAGCGTCCAGCTCCCCATAGTGAAGACCACCCCTAGTGGCATGCAGACTGGAAAGAATTGCAAGTGATACAATTGTAATTCCTGGCCAAATGAAAGCACAGAGCCTGTACAATATATTTGGATGAGCAAAACTTCCCACCGGTATGTTAAAATAAATAGTAAAAATGGTAAGGATTATGATTTTCAGATGATTCCTATCCCAAAAAAAGGCTGAGCTGTCTGTAATTTTGACATAGAAGTTGCAGATCTTAATACTTCACATCTGACTCATTTGAAAACATTCGTCATACCGAAGCTTTCAATGCCTTATGGGCTTGCTTCTGGTACATTGGGTACGAGAGACGAAAGCTAAGCCTGAGAGTGTGAATTTTCCTGATTCTTGACTGTAAAGTTTGAAAAATGTTTTTAAAAAAAAAACAAAAAGCTGAATACAAAGTAAAGATTGCCTGTGTCTGCATCACCGTGTGGGAGCAATAATCACATGACCAATAATTCAACCTCACGTGAGGGATGTGCAAGAATATAAATAGCATGAATGTTGTGCTCTGTTTATGAACCTGAATTAAAACACTTGGTTATCCTTGTTCCCCAAGATCTGACTTTTCTGCTTCTGGATTGCATCTCTCATCCTTACATTTTGTATGCTCCTTTCACATTCACACTTTTTTTGTTTCCTTTAGAATAGCGAGGCAATGTCTCTTCAGCACTGCACTGGCTCCATGTACTATTCTGTTGAGCATCATTGTGCACATGAGATTTGTTTAGAGCAGCATAGGGGCCCACAACAGAGCTATAGCCACACTTGCTAACGCTGTTTAAGGTTATTCTGCAGCCTAGGAATCTGACACAGAGCCTATCCCAGGCAGCAGAACTGCACTCCAGAATCTAAGCTTCCATTTTAAAAAAAACCTCTCTATTCCTTATGGGTTTAAAGAATACAGTCCAAATACAAACTCACTGTAACCAGGGCAATGTTGTTTTCCTGAGTCACTGGTCAGCCTGAAGCAATACCTCTGAGAGGAGTGAACTGCTCCAGTCATGTAAGAATGTTATCTGTGAAGTGTCATAACAAGTTTACCTGTCAGCATTAACTATTTAATTTCTGAATATATTTGCTAAAGCATTCCCTTTGTACTGTGTTTGCCTATTGCTGTTGGACAAAATAGCAAATATAGAGGGATGGAGGGAAGAGGATATGAAACCCTCCCACTTCGCACAATGGGAAGAAAAGAGGCTTCCCCAATGACAAAAGCCTCAATCATCTCCTGATTCATAAAAAGTGAACCAAAATATCCTACTGCTTCCTGCATCTTCCTCCGTACAGACAATATTGTTCATTTCCCTATTCATTCAGTTAATAACAGGTGTTTTGGATTTACCTGTAACTGTTGCTGATTTTTCATTTTGCTACTAGATCCATAGAATTTACATCCACCTTGTTTCAAGATACACATGATCTTGTCTATAGTGCTCACATTCATACCAAAGAACATTTTGGTCAGGAGAATTTTTTTCCACATATTTGTGTCTTCCCTCATCAAACATTGGAAAAACACAACACGAGTATAATTGCTAATAATTAGCCTGGAGTGACCTTCAAAAGATTCAGCAGTTCAGTTTAGTTCAGGGCCCCCTTATCCCAGATGCTTTATCCAAAGTGTATCCCAATTATCTGAACTGCAAAGAATCTGGAGGATTCATATCTTGTCATTGAGAATCCAGAAGACCCATGTGTGCAAGGGCAAAGGGGACTGTGAAATAATAACAGCACTGCATTTAATTTGAGTCAGTGAAAACTCCGGAATGATTGAAGTATGTGTGCTGAAGATCAAGGCACGAGCTTGGAATTAGGTGGTCAAAAACAGAGACACTTTTGTTAGGTTGTTAGGAGGGGATCATGGCGCATTAGGAGAGGATGGTGGGGGAGTATAGGAGGGAATATCTGGAAGGAAGGTCACATCCGTGTGAAGTGATGATTTGGAAATGACAGCACCCTAAAAGGCAGCCCAGTGTAAAAACAGAAATATATGTTTTGGCTGAATGAACTGCATGGGTTATGGAGGAAGAGCAACAGAGGTGACTTTGCATTGTGATGTGCTGATGGAAGGGTATTAAAATAGACTAAAATAAATGAATTAATATTTAACAGAATGAAGACACCAACTATTTTGTGGTCTCATTGCCCTTCAGGTGAGACGTTACACCCTGCTGTGTGAGGCGGTGGGTGGATAGTGGTTTGCTGACCACTAAGTGGTTTGCTGCATTTTGAACACTCATACTACATCTTGCAGTTGGATTTCCTGCACTGTTATGTAGGTGGCCATATTCTCCTCCAGCTGCTGCTTCCTCTCCCTGACTTTCTACAACAAAATGTGGTTCCTTCCACCTTTCTATCCTTCCCTGACAATTGCCAGTCAGCCTTATTTTTGCCATTGGCCTGCTTTCTGCTACCACCAATCTGGCTTTATTCCAGTACCTGGCCTCATAGGTTTGTTCAGGTAGGGTGTCAGGTTCAGTTAATGGTGTCAGAACTGCTATGCCAGGAGCATATGTCTGAGGTTTTTCTAGCACTGGAGAAGCAGAGGGGAGAGTCGCTCAGGCAAAAGTGCCACTTAATCTCCCTATTGAGGGAAAGTATTCGGTAACAAGTATGGGTACTTGTGCCTCTATGCGGCCTGTAAAATATTAGAATCTGGTCAGCTCCCCAGTGGGGTCAGTTGCACAAAGGGCAGTTTCTTGAGGCTGCCACTTGAGAGGCATTTTCATTTTGATCTGGGCCAGAGTTGTTTTTTATAAAGATTGTAGAGAGCTTTGACTAAAAGGAAGTATGAACATGTTAATAACTACTGTCGTACCAGTGACTGGTAATCCCAAAGGCAGATCTATAGACAAAACGTGAGCAGCAGACTGAATCATCCCACCATGCCCTTTCTCTAGCTCTCAGCATCAGGAATGGCCATGTCTGTAGATGCTGCTAGGCAATTCCCAACGCCCTGCACTGTGAAACCTACTTCTGCGCACACTGTGCTGATGGGATTCGCTGTGTTGAATTGTGCGTATGTCTTTCTGTCACAGGTAAGACATGCATAGCTCCCTTATGGTTAACAAAATAGAATTATGCAGAGGTGACATCAATGAGTTGTACAGCTAGTGTTTGTGAAGTTTTAGTATGAAATAATAGATGTTCAAATTCTGCTGTATTGCATCAGTATGTCAACATTTTTTAGTCCCACAGACTGTGTGTGTAAGATTAGAAATATGTATAAATAAAATAATAAATAAAGCTAGTTAATGAGGAAATACCACATTTTTAACACGTTCCCCCTCTGTACATCTTGCATTGAAATGTGAAAGAAGATTGGCTGTAAAGGCATGAGTTAAAATAAATCAAGTAATTTATCCATACTTCGGGTCAGGGTTTAACTGGCTACCCAAGTCTGGATTCACTGTCCAGTTAATAACTGCTGTAGTCAGATCTGTAGGGTACCCGAGTATCAATTCAGAAATTATAGCCCAAATGACCCATTTGGGGAAACACTCATATCTGCAGATCAGTTTTTTGTTTCTTGTTTTTTTCACTGGATTTGGATGATTGCTGTCTGATTAGTGTGTTTAAATGCTGCTTCCAGACAATGATGATGTGCCTTTTAATTAGCATCAATATTTCTATTCTTTTGGGGGAATAATAATGTGCCTCTTTTTTTACCCCTTGGCTGCTGACAGATGGCCACTTATTACACATCATTAAAATTCTGACATCAATCATTTTTATGCTTTTTAAAATATGTTCAGAATTTAAATCAAATAATTTATACAAGGGAAAAGCTTTTTACATCAGGTTGTTTAGACTTTGAAGTACTGATGAAACAGCTCTTGCTGATAGCCTTGATTTTTGAAGATGTTTTGAGTATGATCTCAGATGCCTCAATTGAGGGCCTTGCTGACTTTTAATTTACTTACACACACACACACACAAATCCTGTGTGGAACCAGCCTGTCTGAATACATTAGAGACAAAGCTATAGTTTAGACATTTGGAAACTCCACTTTGGAGAAGCCTATGGCCATCTGGGTAGGGCACCATGTACATTTACACATGCACTCAAATGAGTTTTTATGAACACTGTGGAAAATGGGAAGTTGAATTCTTGCTCATTACTTGTGGTAATGCCTCATTCAGCTTCGTGCATCATTGTTGGAACCTTGTAATTTGTTCATTTGTGAAACTTTGTTTAGCAGACGCAATTAAAACATGCATTGTGTCCTCGCTCATTTTTAATAGGTGTATTAATTTGCAAGAAAGGACCAAGATTATCTTGCAGTGTTATCATGTAGTGTGTAGGCTTTCTAAATGCTAATTAATTCCAAATTCAAATTCTGTACCTGCTGTTTAAAATGGCTGGCAGCTTGTATTCATCACCTGAGTGACAGCTGTTTCCAACCTAATTTACCTTTTAAAAAAGAAGAAAGAAAATAAACTCTTTCCATGGTAATAACTGCCATGATGAAGTGATTGTTAAAATGAGCTTCTGGTATAAGTACTTCGAGGGTAGGATTACAGAAGTTTATCTGTGTCAATTCATTGTTGATTTTGGTGATGTGTTTGTGTTGGGGATGAGAGTATTAGTTACAGGAGAACATATTCCTATTGTGATGAGAGAAAAATTGTTTTCCTGATCTATTGTTCAGTTTCTCGAAGCACATACAAGTCCCATTAATGGAATCTTTAGGCAGAATATGGCCCTATATATAAAATGAGCATTGAAATGAACAAACAATTGGTAGTCAAAATATGATGGCATTTACGGCTAGGGCGGTGTCTTAATTTAAATATATGCATAATCTTCCAATCAAAGGGATTCTCTTTAATCCTTGCTGCCAATAAAGAGCATATTTATTAGTTATAATTCTAGTGCATATTCTGCTAAACCATTTAAATATCACTCAAGGTAATTTAATAAAGAACAGTTTTATATTTTAAATGTTATATTCAAAGATCATTGAGCTGTCATTTGTCAAGCTAGACTCCCCCAAGCCACAATGAAACTGTAGCCTTTTGTAATTAAAAAGGATCTTAAGGGCATGTAGGTAATTTCCAATGTTACAAAATTTAATCTGAGCAGTGAATATCATCGAATATAATGAAGATATTCACATGCAGCTTTGGAGAGGATTATTTAACCTGCCTGAAGGATTGAGGCAATGAGATATTTTCATTCTGCTGCACATACGAACAGACAGTTAAACTACATTCTAGTTTTTCCCCCCAACCCATCTAAATATTTAATTCCAATTTTTGTTTTCATATCAAATGGACGCTGACCTAACATTAATGGGAATTACTTAAACAATGATGCCAGAATAGATCCTATGATTATTACAGCCATTATTTGGGAAAATTCAATTTTTTCGTCTTGCTAACGGGGTTCACAAAACCAGGTCACCTGTAGGAGGTATTTTCCATTACAGTTGCTGTCAGGGATGTTGTTGTGTGTTAGTTATGGCGGAATCTATAGAACCTTTCCACCCTGTTTTGTCATTTAGGCTCCAATCTACATGGGATGGACTTCAAGTAACTACAGTGGGACTGGTGTATGCCTGTGTGGAGGTCTTGCAGGCTCGGGGTCTTAAGTCCTATTCAGCAAGCCTTCCCTGTTCAACAAATCACTTGAGCATGTGTTTAACTTTGAGCACATGCTTAATTCATATTTACTTTCATAAGACGTGTGCAGGTGCTTAAACATTTTGTTTTACTAGCACTTTAATGAATTGTAAAGAAATTAAAGCAAAACTGTACTAATAAAATATTTAAGTTATTGAAACCAACCAGATTCATTGGAGGACTGATCATCTTTCTGTTAGAAAGGTAATACAATTATTATCACATAGTCAGCCTTTCCTTTTTTATTGCCCATTTTAAAGCATCAGAATCAGCACATTATTTATGTATCTCTGTTATGACATACCAGCCTTTTACTTCTGACCTAATGTTCCATTTCTTGTAAATAATTATTGTAATTAGTGATTGAGAATGCATAGTGGAGAGCATAAAGCCTACCATATTGGTTTACAAAATGTTCTGGAAAATGTAAATTATTTTAAAGGATTGCGGTCAGATTGTCGCAGGTTACTAAAATGCCTTTCATTATTACTCATTAACTTCAAAAATGCATTTTTTCAATCCAGCATGCACAAGGGTTTTTTTATAGTATTGTTTCAAGACTATGAAAAATTATTTCAGCATTGTGGTTAAATTAACCTCTCTGTGCACTGCTGAATGTGTGTATTAATTTATTCTGGAGTTTGATGTAGATTGATGTTGGTAGGCAAAGTGAAGTATGTTGGATTTAGCAGGTAAGGTTTTATTTTGAATCTGGCTGGTGATAAGAAAATGAACACTATCAAGTATTTTAGTCTTATTTAGTTTTAGTTTTTTAAAAAGCTAAATAAAATCTAATATTTGTTTTTGCTGTTAGTATTTATTTCCATAGTGCTAGGCACAGTGTATACACATACTAAGAGATAATCTGTCAGTGTTAAGTCTCATGATTATATGATTTTTTAAAATAAAATTAACTCCTGGAGTCATGTGATATTCATGAGAATCTCAATTTTATTTTAAAATAAACAAAGCTTCTAGCCCTCATGACTGCAGAAAAAAAGCTTGAAAATGTACTCCGAGGGCACCGTAAAGGTTAAAATAAATAAATAAATAAATAAATAAGCAGGTGTGTTTGAGTAACATAAATGAGAAAATGTGTCTTAAAGAACTATTTAGCATTGGGAAATATTGGACCTCAACCAAAACTAGGACATTTTTTCAAGTAAATTAATGTGGGAGCCTTCATCATTAATTTACACAGCTTCCCCTATAAAGATTGGAACTTCTTTTAAGATGAGCTCTGAGAGCAGCAGATGCTAGAGAATTTGTAGTAGCATAACTCCTCTAAGAAAGACACAGGGCTTGTCTATATGGTGAGTTAGTCCACATCATTAGGGTGTGAATTCTAATGCACACCAGCATGTTCATTAATTGGCTCATATGGAGCCCGCTGGTGCACAGTAAAAGTTCCATAGTTACCTATTAGCGTAGGCACATGAGACTACAGTAACGTGTACTAGGGAAACTTTTAGTCTCATTAGAATTTAGGACCACCGATGTGGACTAAAGGATTGTGTAGACCATTGTGTAGTCAGGGAACGGGAGCCCATTAAGCAATCACAGGAACCAACTACCTGTACATCAGTGGATTTCTGAAGCTCCCAGAGAATTTGGAAAAATCTTTGGGTTTTGAGGAATAGAACTTTCTAGTCTGTAATGTCTCTTGATAGGAGAATTCGAGGCATGTCTGTGGGACTAACCCACTTAGGGAACAAAACTGTTGTATAATGTTTAATTGCACAATGTTGTGAATAGGAAACAGGTGATTTTTAGTAACAAAGTATTAATGGACCTGAGTCTTTTTTGAGGGAGGGCCTGTTTGTCTTTAGATACTTGAGCTAAATATTTAATTATAAATCTACATAATTGTTGCAGTGCTGGTGCAAAAAAATATAATGGATGTAATTGGCTTTATATTATAAATCCTTAACAAAGAGAGCACCACTAATCCTATTTTTATCTTATATTCACTGTCTATTTTGTTCACCATATTGTCACCTTCAAAGGTGATCAGTTAGCCATACTGTAGACCAGGTAGATGGTTGTTTTCCATAGAACAAGTTGATTGCATCAACAGTGCTGTAAATCTCAGGGCCGCCCAGAGGAGGATGAGGGGGGAACAAGTGGAGCAATTTGCCCCAGGCCCCGGGCCCCACAGGGGCCCCCACGAGAATCTATAGTATTGCAACTTTTTTTTATGGAAGGGGCCTCTGAAATTGCTTTGCCCTGAATCCTCTGGGTGGCCCGTGTAAATCTTCACTGACCTGACAAATTGAGTGATCAGTTTTGTGTTTCAGCCCAAGTTGTAGATGTACACAATATATAGTTTTTACTGTAGGCTAGTATGCTGACATTTGTCCTCATTCGTTATTAAATATAAGCTTGTAAACAATTTCAGTTTTGTCTATAATACTTCTATGGGTATTCTTATCTTTTGGTCTCATTTCAGAAAAACAGCTGGAAATAAATCTCAGGTCCTCAAGGAGAAGGAATATACTATGTCATGTTGAAATGTAACATAAAGGATTAGGTTTAATTTGTTTGAAGACCATTGGAAAGAAGTAGATGTGTTAAATATCTTTAAGGGAAATGGCTGTCACATTTGTTTAAATATATTTGTGAACTGTATGAGAGAATGTGCTGAGCTCATATTTAATCAACCATTTATTGCTCTGCTCATGCTACTATTTAAGCTGTGAATCCAGGACAGTTCCTACATGTAAAAATCAGTGGGTGGTTAATGAAAGCTTTGCTTACTTGGCCTGTAACAGACAGTCACCTTTGAAGTCTATCTAATGTGGCAAGTGGTGACAAGCTACTGGTTATGACCTCTCTCAAAATATAATCCAGCCAACAAGTGACTAATGAATATGACAGGGTGCAAATTGGAAGTATTCTTAAAAACAAAATGAACACAATTCAGATAGAATGTAATCAAAATGGCTTCTCTCTACATGACAGAAATTAGTCCCCTGAGTGGCAGTTACCAAGCTTGCGAGGTAATATAGAAAGGGAGTACCTGTGTCACGGTAAATTAGTGTCCTTGGGTGAAGTCCCTATTACCGTGACCTCTTGAGTTTTTTAATTATTTGAACTGCCATTGTTTATGGAAAAACTAACTGGGAAAGTTAATTAGGTATGACATTAGTTGTGGTGGCTTGGTGTGTTACCAAACTAATTGTAATTTTTCAGTAAAATTAAACCTGAACATGTCTGCTCCACATATATTGTATCAGTTAATGAGTTCTTAGTTGTTACTCATGACTCTAATATTTTGGATAGAACAGGTTAAGCAAAAGATCTGTTGTGGCAAAAGTTTCGTGCTAATTTCTTTGCGTAGTGGCAGTGAATTGGTACTATTTTAATAGACATTAAATGGTGAAAAAAAAAGCATTTTGATTTCTATATCTGCTTTGAAATGACGAATAAAGAATAGTGAGAGCAAACAAGATGAAAACCCAGGGCAAAGTACGGCCTGTAAATTGGTATGGAATCCTTATAAACGATTGCCTAACTGCAACATGTATAGGCAAGAGCTTTTGTTTGCCACGGGGACAAAATGATTGCTCTCCTTTTTCTTAACTGCTGAATTATCAGAGTAAAAAGCATTTTGAGCCTATAATAAATATAGATTCTCTTTTTGCTGCCTTTGAGAAAAATAATTAAATATGAGAGAAATTCACCCTGGTGAGGTAGGTCAGCTCAAGACGAGGTACCATTTAAATCCAGTGACTTATGCTGGCATAGAGGTGGGAGCGCTATGATGCATCATTAAAATGTGATTCCATGTTTCCTTCTCTTTTCTCCCTTGCTTCAATTTAATTTCTTTCTGCTTATAAACTTCATTCTGAAATGTTTGGTTTTTCCTCCTCTTCATTTTGTTTAAGATGAATCTCTTCAGTCCTGCAAGACATGCGTTCTAGCTGAGCCAGCGGGGCACGGCATTATACATCCTGGATTCCTGGAGAAGGGTACTGGGAAAGACATTCAGATTCGTGACAATAGATGAGGAAAACCCTTTTATTTATTTATTTTTTATTATTTTATTTTTTGCTCTTTATCTTCCACATAGGTTTGGGGGAAGAGGGACTAGATACTATGGATGTCTTTCTACAATGAATTTTGATCATGCCATAAGAATGTTGTAAAATTAAGGGAATTCAGAGTCGATCAATGAAAATGGTGGTTTGGGGCTACAGGGCTAGACTTTAAGAAGAAGATTGCACACACACAAAAAAGAAGTGATTAGGATGGTTTAGGGAGTATGACTAGGATGAAGCTCTGGGAAGAAATGGAGAGCTCAGCGCTAAGGGCCTCTTACTACTACTGTCTCTACCTTCCTCCTCCTCCTCCTCCTCCTCTTCCCTGATCACTTAGGGCTACTGCTATTGGAAACAACTACAACCTCTTCTCTTCAGACTGCCTGCCCTACCCAGGTGTTGCTATTTCAGCTATTGGCCCCATCCTGTGTGGCCGTATGTAACTGTATGTGATCAGGAGGCAGGACTTCTGCCTGTGAGAACACCACAAACCTGGCATCAAGCAAAGACTTTCAAAGAAACAATGTTTGACCACCACATCAGTGAGCAAACCTATGCTGCTGTACTAGCCAAACAAAGTTCCTTTGGAAGGCTCTGCTCAATTCTGGCCCATCTTATTTATTATTTATATGAACCTGTTTTAATGTAGAAATAACTATAAGTGGGCACCAGTTGCTGCTTTTTCAAAAATCTATATTTGATTGGTCTGTAGGATGAGAGTGCACATGGAGATGTTAGGATGCTGGTATCAATTTAGGAGAATGATGTCCTACACTGCCCTTGAGTTGACCACTCTGAGAGCAGACATTATCAGCCTGTGTTATGAATGGAGTTTATTGCAACATTTCTGGCACTGACTGTATCTGAAAAAGCTGCTGCATACTATGTCAGTGATTCCCATGTAATACAAAATATCTCTCCTCGTGCGCTAACCAAATCCACTTTGAAAGAAAAATAGCTTGTGCGTATATGTATTTTAACATATGTGTATGTGTCTCTAAATCATATTTTTTATTTGGTGAGGCCTTTACTGTATATGTCAAAATTTAGTGTTTCCCTGAAACATTCGGCTTTTTTGTTAACTCCCTTCCATCTTCATATTCACTTCTAAGTAAATTCCAAAGTTTTGTAATTGGCTTCCTCCTACATTAGAACAAGAGTTGATGGATCTTCCAACAAAATTTGTTGTAGCGACATCAGAAATCCAAACAAAATTTGTTCCCTATAATATCCCACACAGCAGAAATTAGTGAGGTATAGCAGAAATAGGCTCAAATCCAAGCCACGGGATTAACCACTTCTTCCCAGATTTGTTCTAGAATTTATAGTTTACACCCTCGCCTTGAATGAAGCTGCCTTCTTGAAAAAATATCTGTTAAAAGCAAAATGTATAAATCAAATACCACTTCTACTTTATTCAGAAGGGTTACAAGAATTGTCAAACAGCTTTGTAGAAAATAAATATAACAGCAACAAAATACACTAAAATTTGGAATCACGAGGATACATCTGTGATATTACAATATGCAAATGCCTAAAGCATAAGCTTATATGTTAGCATTCCTTTGTCCTGAAGTTAGTATTATTGAATACTCATTGCATTTTTGGTTTTGTTTGATTCTGAATTTTTCTTAGAAAAAGAACATACTATTTGAACAGAAGTGACCCACTCCTGATCCCATTGCAATCAATGGGAGTTTTGCCATTTGACTTAAGAACTAGGATCTGAGAGAAGACTTAGGGGCCTTAAGTGGGGGCTCCATAGGCCTTGTGCTGTCTTCGAACAGGCATGTATTTTGACCCTGGGAACACTATGATAGACCTATTTCAGAAAACTTACATTTAGGAAATTCAGTTTGGGGACTAGATTTTTTTTCAAATGTCCAGTTCAGCAAAACTCAAAAATCCATTATTGCACGTGTACATATATATATACATATATATATACTTTACTTAAAAGGAATAGTACTCAGTGATGTGATATGAGTTTTTGAGGCATCTATGTGTGAGACATAACAAAACCCCCTTGAACAATTGTTCTCTTGGTTATTTTAGTGTGTTTACTAACACATAAATGAGAAGGGTTTTATCCAAATGTGTTTGGTATGTAATAGGGTTCCAATATTTTTTAGCATTAAGCTTATTTTTATTAAAAAAATTAATTTCTCTACAGTTACATAATTGATGCAAATTGGTGAGGTTAAGAGTTGTCCCATTTGTGTGATGTGGTCTTCCAGGATGAAATTACATTTTATTCACTTCCAAGCACAGTGCTCATTTGGGAGTAAATTAATTAGGGCTGAGCTGATAACTATCTGCTGCTTTTCTGCAGTCATGACACACTAGGGCACTGGGGATCTGCATGCACTTCAGTGCATCAAAAAATACATAAAATGTCTATGCTTATTGGTTCTAGAACTGTTACATGGTATTTTAACTAAATGACTAATTCCATGTTCAAAATAACCAAGAGTTCAACATTCTTGAAATGATTCCAAACGCTGGACTACTTTTCCACTGGGAGTGCATTAGTTAAAGAACTACTCCAGCTCATTTGAGAGTCATTTCCCATGAGCCGAAGAGACGGGCTCAGTGTGTTTTGCTCCACCTGCTGTACTGTGCTTTATGCTTAGTGTGATTCTGATTAGGAAAGGTGAATCTAGTGTAAATCAAGCATGATGAAATGACTCTGGATAGGGAGTCCCCCTGTGAATATTATTCATGGAAAGGGCATATTTAGAAGGATCCCAGTAGGAACCCGATATGGATCATTTCTTTGGCTTCATGCACACACTGTAAGTTGGCTGTTTTTCTGTGTCCCTATGAAGGGAGATCAAAAATTCATGTAGCAAAGAAAATGACATTAAGAATCTCAGCCAATGCTCTAACTGTTGAACCTTCAGTTAAGGCAACAGAGAACACCATGTGAGTCTTCTGAGGGTTTTAAAAGAATCCTTGATTCAGTGTCTACGCTTGCTTGAACACAACTGCTTTCTATGCACGTGGGAATTATCCTCTGTCACTTTGTGCACTGTGGTATTTTTGGTCCACAGTGTGTTTTATAATTAACCTATAAATGCCAACTGTGGCTTAAAAAATTAAACAAATAAAGAGGCATGTGTTCCATATAAATGTTGTTTTGTATAAGTTCTGAGCAGTATTGATTTAATGCTCTAAAGTTGCAAATGCATTTGAAAGCATACACTTTCTAGAAGCAGATATTAAGAGAAATATAACTATAGCTTAATCATGAGCTTTTCACTGTCCTGACAGTACTGACATTTACTTATTTCTGCACAAATAGATGTGTCATTACTAATGAGTGGGACTGATGCCTTATAATCTAAATACGACATTATGGCCCACATATGTCAACCATATACCTGACTTTTAGGTTTTCCATTTTTTGCAGGTAAAAGGTAATGTTTTGCAAGGAGAGATCTAATATATCTCACATGTTCCACTCAGTAGGTTTCAACCTCGGGGAATCAACTTACTGGCAGGTCACAGGTGATTGCTTATGGAGGTCACAAGCAGATCTGTCATCCAGTGGATGTCTGCTGGCATTCAGCACTGGAAGCTGAATATTTAGTAACATTGTTCTTTCTCCCTGAAGTGCGTTACCTGTGACTCTTGCTGTGAGTGAAATTGAGTAGTATTGTGTTAATCCAAGTCAGTTTTATTCACAGCAGGTCCTGCAGGTAAAGAGTTTCACTACAATGATTCTACGTTTCTAACTAGCCACTTGTTTGATTGAACTTGAAATAAGGCAAGAAGAGGAGAAAGGAGGCAAGGAAATTGAATGCCGAAAGAAAAGAAAAGAGAAGGATGCAAAATAGAGAAAATAAAAAGGGAAACACAGGGTCCTGAAGAGAACAAAATAGGAAAGATAACAATGGAGGATCAAAAAAAGTATCATTCTGTTCTTAGTATCCCTTTATAATTTTTCTTCTGAATATTGGGAGGGAGGTTCCCAAAGTTTATGAATTTGCACCACATGATTTGTCATTGAATACATGAACTATGTTTTGGTTCCCCAATGGATCTAAGCAGAGAGAGAATTTGAAAACCATTAGTTTAAAAAGAGGAACATTGGGTATGTCTGGAGAGATGTATTAGCAATGCTGTACATTTTCCCCTCTAAATCATGTGGCAAAATTGGGGCTGAACTGCATAGTTCTGGGGCTTTAAAAATATCTTGCTGTATACAGGTTTCTTTTTTAAGCTGCAGATACCTAGCCCATAAGGTCATGCACAGACTTTTGAATGTAACCTTTTCATCATACTTGACACAATGGAGACAAGGAAAACATGCTGTCAGACAGTTCTCGGAGAGTGGTGTATGGAGGAAAATGTCTCTGGCCCTGATCCTCCTCCTTTAGCTGCAGTGTTGCCTGCTGGGTATAACCAGAGTTTGGGAAGCTTTCATTGCTATAAGCCACAAAGGAGCCAGCAGGCCATTTGGGAAATGAGAGAGACCTCAGAACTGGGCTACTGATGACCTGTTCAAAAAGAAAAAAAAAAAGTGTGACGAGAGATAATAGACATGAATGTACCTATAGAATACTGCAGCTAGAACTTTATAACATTAAAGCAAGTACCACCATGGTATCTGTTGCCACAGGCTGACATATGATTGTCAGCCACGCTGACTAAGAAAGATCTTAGTCTTCCATTTCATATACAAAGGTGAAAATACATACAAAAATCATCTTGCAATTGGCTGGCATTTCAGGGGTTTCACTGTCAGTAGCAAAGGAATAAAAGAATGTTTCTGGGCTGAAATAGCTAAAACCTTCTCTTGTCATATAAAATAGGTAGGATGCTATAATATACAAGAAACTATATACAGTGTAACTGTCAATTTTTGTTCTAGTAATCAACCTCTTCATTTTATGCTGTAGGAACAAATGCACTTTTCAGTTACTTTAATATCCTACATTTTTTAAATTAGATGCTGTGTAAACACCATATAAACAGCACTCTCTTACATTATTTTGGAAAATGAATAGAATGTGTGTTCTATTCACTCATCGATTGGCGGAAGTACAGAGTGTCTGGGATTATTACTCACTTTCATAGAGAGCAGATCTAAGTAAATGTCCATTCCCTAGCATTACATTTGCTGCATCTCAACTCGTATGAGGCTGTTCATCTATTTGACATGCTTTCAGTGGAGAATTGCTTATCCATGCCTGATCCATCCTGGTTTCACCTTCCAAAGGAAACTAGCATAGGTCAAATGTTGGCAAGATGGATTGAAAAGCATTTCCAGCTGATGGAAATGCTTTTGGTAACTGAGTGGGGGAGTCTGAAATCCAATCTATTCTCAGTGGAAAAGCAGCAAACAGCCAGCCCATGTTTCAACATAAATGAACTATTCCAGCATCTAAAAAGCTGACACATACCAGGTTTTTAAACACCAGGGACCAGGCATCAGCAACTATTTTTGTGTGTGTGGCACAAGTACAAAACTTTTTTTAATTTTTATTTATCTATTGTGACACTGGCGTGCCAAAGGAACTTCTGGCTTTCAACATCTTTAATGTCACCAAAACATGAGTATCTCCAGATTTTGCTGCTTTGTTCCTGTTTTCTGTTGTGGTTTTGGTCTATTTTCCCATCTCTGTTCTTTTTTCTTTTTTAGTCTGAACACATCCCTATTTTCTAATCTGACTTTTTGTTTATCCTTCCCCCTCGCCCACTTTCAATTGTCTTTTCTTATCCTTGTCTGTTTTCTGTTTCCTGATTTCTTTCTTGTGCCTTCCGCTCGCAATCCCTTCCAGCATTTTGTGGTACATTTTTTTTTAAATAAGGGGCTGGGATGTGCATTTTCTTGAGCTTTAGTTATATTAGCTGTTCCCATACGCACATGGTGTTCTTCATAGGAGGTGAACAAAAAATGACGTTTATTAGACTGGCCATTGAAACTACCCTCCAACTTACTTGAAAATTTCCCCTTCACTGCCTCTGTTCTTTTCTTTACACCCTCCCACCCCCAGCCTGAGAAGGATCCTGCTGCCCAGAAACAAAGGACCAGTAGAAGTGTTTTTCGTTGACCAGACAATAACAATGGGGAGACTGGTAGTGGGTTGAGTGGGACTAAGCACAGCAGCATTGAGCGACCTCCTTTTTTTTCCTTATTACTGCTATCCCTCTTTCTTCTTCCATCCATGTTCCCTGTCCCTTCTTCTCCCCTGTCACCCTCTGATGGGCTGTGGACTGAACACATTGTAGGATTCTCCTGGCCAGAACGTAGCCCCCTTTTCATCAGCATGGAATTAAGAACCTAGAGCTCAATAGCTGTAGGAGTTATGCCTCTCAGGGTATGTCTACGCTACCTGCTGGATCGGCGGGCAGCGATCAATCCAGCGGGGATCGATTTATCGCATCTAGTCTAGACACGATAAATTGACCCCGAGCCCTCTTCAGTCAACTCCTGTACTCCAGCACCACGAGAGGCACAAGCAGAGTCAACGGGGGAGCGGCAGCAGTCGCCTTACTGCGGTGAAGACACCACGGTAAGTTGATCGAAGTGCGTTGACTTCAGCTACATTATTAACGTAGCTGAAGTTGCGTAACTTAGATCGATTTCCCCCCTGCCCCCCCCAATGTAGACCAGGGCCTAGCTTCCGCAGGAGTCCCTGCCTTCATTCTCTGATGAGCGCAACTGAAAGCTCCGCTATGAGCCCGAAGATGCGACTCAAAGAGATGTACAAGTGAGGAGGAAAACAAGAACACCCAGTTCCAGAACTACTGGAAGAGGTTCTGTGCTGTAAGCCACATACTACTGCTCAATTCCCACCTATATAGCTAAGACTGAAATTACCTAGGACCAGAGCTGGCTGAAACTCAGGATTTGCATTTCATGGGAAATTTAGACATTTGAAATTTGTTTTCATTCTGAATTGGAACAGAAACAATTACTTTTCAATTTCACATGAACCGGAGATTCTGAAAAAAAATCAGTTTTGACAAAAAAAATTATTTTGGAAAATCAAAATTCCATTTCAGACTGTCAATAGTAGTACTGTAGTACTGCACAATGTGTCACTGTTTCATTACAACACAAACAGGGGACACTTTCTGATCTAGAAAAATGTTTCAATCTGTACTCAGTATCAGTTGTCCTTAAAGATTTTTAAAATAAAAATAATGGATTATATCAACTTTTATGTTATGTCATATGACATATCATTAGTAGGACTACATAATATGTAAAATAATAATGTGAAATAAACCCGTGAAATAAAGTTTAAAACAAAATTTCAAAATTTTTCAAAATGAAATTTCAGAATTTTAGAAAACATTTTTTTCATTTCAAATTTTTAAATCCATGTGATTTTTTTTGTTGAAATACATACATTATTTAGAAAGGTTTGATTTTAACCAATATGGTGTTTTTCACCCAAAAAAGTAGTGACTTTTTTTTGACCAACTCTATCTCAGACTATGCCTAAACCTGAAACTGTCATCAGCTACATTCTCCATGTGCATATTCAATCACCTTGTTGTTCTCCTCCTCCTCCTCCCCTGCTCCATATGCAATCATAGAAGCAAAATGAAGTGAATAAGATATTTTGTCGGTTTCCTTATGCTTCTATATTTGCACATTATGGAATTTCTGTGTCACCCTTTAGTGTTTGTGCAAACGTCCAGGATAGAACTAATCCAAATTCATGCAGTGGTGTGCATGTTTGTGGAAATACTTACAGCCCACTTCGTGAACTTTATTTAAAAGTAGCTTGTAAATATCTTTTCACCAGCCACTAGTAAATCAGCACATACATTTATAGCAGGGGTCGGCAACGTTCGGCACGCGGCTCGCCAGGGTAAGCGCCCTAGCGGGCCGGGCCAGTTTATTTACCCGCTGACGCGGTAGGTTCGGCCGATCATGGCTCCCACTGGCTGCGGTTCGCCTTCCCGGGCCAATGGGGGCGGCGGGAAGCCGCGGCCAGCACATCCCTCAGCCCGCGCCGCTTCCCGCCGCCTCCATTGGCCCGGGACAGCGAACTGCAGCGAGTGGGGGCTGCGATCGGCTGAACCTGCTGCGTCAGCAGGTACATAAACTGGCCCGATCCGCTAGGGTGCTTACCCTGGCGAGCCGCGTGCCGAACGTTGCCGACCCCTGATTTATAGTCTAGTTTGAAACAGTTGTTAGCTTGTCCTGATTTGCTTGTACATACCATCCCAGCACCTACTGATTAGTACAACTAACTGGAGTTTCTAGCTAACTCTGTTACTATACATCAACCATAGTCTGCACTTATTCTCAGGAAGAGACAATAAAGACCTCAACTTTATCTTAATGTGGCCATTTTATAGTGCATGGAGTATCTTTGTATTCTGCATTTACCTATAGTAAAGAAAATGAATGACCACTTAGTTCAACGTTTGATGAGAGTTACAATACACATTCTCCCAAAGTTAAGTATTAGTATGTCTTTATATGAGAATTGATCTTCAGGGACAGTAAACATATTGTTTGGCAACCACTTAGTTACAGACTTTATCTTCCACAAACATTCATGTCACCTGCTGGATAATTAAGATGTCCTTGCAAGTGAAAAAGTTCTTGAGTTATGTTATCATAATGTTACAAAGTAGGTGCTAGACACCGAGGCCACATAATGGTTACTAGAGCTGCGTACTAATGTTGATAGTTTGGCTAAATTATTTTCCTCTTCAGACTGTTAAAATGAAAGATGGCATTAACTGAGATAGGTAGCAGTATGTCCCATACGTTTTCAAGAAAATAAGAAGGCCTTAGGTTTCTTTTCTTAGGGCCCAATTCTTACATTAGATACTTAGGGGCATAAAATCAGTGTCTGATTTTTTTATGGCTCAATTCATGGTGATAAATTGCAAAGTACACCTCTACCCCGATATAACGTGACCTGATATAACACGAATTCGGATATAACGCGGTAAAGCAGTGCTCCGGGGGGTCGGGACTGCGCACTCCGGCAGATCAAAGCAAGTTTGATATAACATGGTTTCACCAATAATGCAGTAAGATTTTTTGGCTCCCGAGGACAGTGTTATATCAGGGTAGAGGTGTATTTACAAGTGGAATTAGAGTTATGGCTTTAAATACAACAGAAACTTTAGTATTCATGATTTCAGCCAGCACTTTGCAGAAGAGATGTTAGAACAGTATGTACCTCTTCGAAACCTTATTTCTAGAAGTTGAACAGTGTCACGATTGAAGTATCTCACTGAGATTCTAATGAGTTTTACTGTAGTTGAATATTCTCCAGCCTTATGTAGTTGGTTTATTCCACAAGCTTATTTTGTTAATAATTCAGGGAGGGAGAGGGTAAATTATTCAGCTAGTGAATAGGCGATTTCCCTCTCTGAAATCTTAGTCAGACTTGTAGCTGCTTACAGTAACGTAAGGTAAGGAGAGTATGTTTTGGGTTGAAACATTGACCCAATGTGCTTTAGGATTGTTCCACACAATACAACATACCTAAATCCAGAGCAGGATATCCAATTTCAGAAAGGAGTCCCAAAAGGAGCATGATTTGACAGAAAAGGACATTTTCAGCAAAATGCCCAGTTCATACAATTTCTATTTTTTGGGAACTACTTAAACGATTGTTATTTCAGGTGCACAATTGATAACACAATGAGGTGGAATAATTTACTCTCAGTATCTTTCTCTTCATGTGAGCTAATATGTGTATGAACTAATATAATTTAAAGATCCCAGTTGAGAAGTGTCTGCAGACCGGCATGGGACAATCTGCATACAGGCAGACTTAATGAAAATCTGAATCAAGAGAGTCACACATATATTCAAAACTGGATTAAGAGTTTTATTTTCATATTAACTGTTGGAAAATGGTCTTTCAGAAGAAACAAACCAGCATCACATAATAATATAATAGATTTAGTAATTTTGAATAATGAAATTACTAGTGAGACCATTTTGTTTTCTTAAACAAAATGAGAGACACTTAAAATTTACAAAACACCCGTTAGCCAAAGTTACATGAATAACAATGAGTGATACCTGGAAAATGTGCAGACGGATGTGGATAACCTAGCACTCCCAAACCTAAGTCCATGTATTAGGAATACACATTTGGGGTATGAAATAATTTGGTAAAATTTAAGCAGCCCCAAAAGTACTTTGGCATCCACAGATTTTCCCTGATACAAGGATGTCACCCAAGTTTGATATAGCATGGTTGATATACTGACACATGATTTGATTGATACCACAAACATTTTTTTAAAAGATTAAGTTCTTTTTTTAAAGATTGGAACACATTATAACAGTCCACTTAAACTGAGTTGAAGCAAAATAGTGACCCCAGCTGTTCCAGTCCAAACCTCCACAAACCACACATTCACTTCAAAGTGAACATACAGTATTTGACTTTCTCACTCCGTATTTACACTGCACTGCTATTCCAGCTGGGCATCAAATGTAGGAGAGGCAAGTAAGAACGTGTCCAGAACTGGGTGTGTGTTTATGAGAATGTAACAGGATAAAGTTAAAATTCTTAAGTGACTTAAGAAGTCACTTAGGGTATGTCTACACCAGGGGTCTCAAACTCAAATGAGCATGAGGGCCACATGAGGACTAGTGCATTGGCCCGAGGGCCGCATCACTGCCCCTGGCCCCGCCCCCACTCCACCCCTTCCATGAGGCCCCGCTCCTGCCCCGTCTCTTCTCCACCACCTCCTCCAAGTGGTTTTAATAAAATATATACACTCAGTAAAGCCCCCTCACTGCACTGGGCTGCACCACCACTCCACCCCTGCTCTGCCTCTTCCAGGGGTTGCAGGTTTGTAGAAATTTTGGTGGTGCCCAGAACGTGCCCCCCCCAAACTCCGTCCCCACCTGCCTAAGGCTCTGGGAGGGAGTTTGGATGGGGTAGGGGGTCTGGGGTGCAGGCTCTGGGATGGAGTTTGGGTGCTGGGTGCAGGCTCCAGGCTGGGGCAGGGGGTGGGGGTGCAGGTTCTGGGATGGAGTTTTGGGATAGGAAGGGGTGCAGGGGTGAGGGTTATGGGGCTGAGGATGAGGGGTTTGGGACATTGGAGAGGCTCGGGGCATTGGAGATGCTCAGGACTAGGGCAGAAGGCCAGGGGAAGGGCAGCCTGTCCTGGCCGTAGTGGGGGGGCACTAGGACCCTGTGGCAGCAGGTGATGCCGGAAGCCGGCAGAGAGGAGCAGAGTCAGCATGAGCTGCAGGCTCCGGGTGGTGAGGGGGCAGCAAGTGAGGCCGGGGGACACTCAGGGGAGGTGCGTGGGAGTGGCAGGCGGGGCCAGGGGAGAGACCCGGCCCGAAACATTAGGGAGCAGCGCGTGGGGAGCTTAGCTGCCACATAAAATAACTCGGGGAGGGGGGAGCAGGGGTGAGGGGAGTTTGGCAGTGACAGGAAGTAACGGGGGGACGCGGGGAGCTTGGCGGGCCGCGGGGAAGAGCTCCGCGGGCCGCATGTTTGAGACCCCTGGTTTACACTGCAGTGTAAACCCAGGGTTAGTAGAACTTGAGTTAGCAGATTCTGGATTTGTTAACCTAGGGCTTGAGTATCTACACTCATTTGTAACTCCAGGTTAGGAATTTTTGAAATCTGGGTCCTGACGTGGGGCTCCACCATGCATTATGCGGGCCCAAGTCCAACCACCCTATCCCAGACTTCCTAGCACCCTCCTAAAACATGGCCACTCTAGCCCTTTCTGCGGATTACGTCAATCACCTTCCAAAGTGGATAAACCTAAACTTCACAAAAACTCTTTTAGCATGAAGTAAGAGTGTCTATGGGGGATCTAATGTGGAATAACTGTTCATCCTTAGCTATTCCTCAGTAGATATTCTGGGCTTTTAAACTGGGTAAACAAGTTCTTAGACAGATTTGAAAATTTTACTTGGAATGAGTAGTTTCCTTGTTCAGCAGAAGGAAGAAGAGAAAGGGAAACTGTTACCCTGATTCCACATAGCACTCATTACAATCCCAGACAACCCAGTTACTTCATGGTGCTGGAGCATGAGAGAGATTCTGTAGGGGTTCAGAATTTAGGAATTCTGTAGCTGCAGGTTTAGCACTCCGGTTTGAACCTGCCTCCAGCAATATGGAAGTTGCTAAGTTGATTTGCATGTTTAATTTTCTCAGGCAAACTGTACTATAATTTTTTTTTAAATAAAATCTCAGTATTGAATATAAAGTGTGACACCTTGACAATTTTAACACTGGTATTATCATGTTAGCAATTGTTTAGTACTGTAATTGCAAGAGACAAAAGTGGAAATTAATTTGTATACACGGATTTCGTATAGAAGCTATTATTAGCTGTTGCTAAGGAGGGACTAGTGAGAAGTGATTCTTCTTACTTTTCATATGGCTGTCAGTTACTTGGAAGAAAACTGATTGATTAAATACTCTCACCGCCCCATTCTCCATTTTTAAAGATGTTTTAATGTGATTTTAACCCATTTCTTGTTCTGGAGCTTTCTAAAAGTATTTTAAGTTGACTATTTGTCCTTTTGCAGAATGCTTTATGGGGGTTCACTTAAGTGGTTTTCTCTATTTCCTCTGATGTGACTGTATTGTATTACGTGTAAGGTGATTTTTTTTCATCACCTCTCTCTTTAAACCAGTTTTTTTAATACCTGCTCCTGTCATTGTCTGGGTATACCGCAAGAAGGACAGGAGACTTGTTATGGGTTTAATCAGGCCGCAGCTTTATTATATAGATGTCTGGGACTGCCCAGCAGATAAAATGTACAGTGAAGGCAAATCCATGCTTATTCAAATCAATTTTCTGGGGCTTCCCCCAGCCCACCTTTGTTTCCATCCGGGTCCCCCAGCTGACCCATGGCTTAGACCTTACCATCCACCAACCTTGTAAGAGGGTTAAGGAAGGCTATGAGACTGGGGGGGAGGGAAGGGTTGGCTCCCTGCTGTACCAATCATAGGAGTCCCCGAACCCCCTCCCCCATTCTGTTTGTTTATCCAGTACCTCCTTTTAAGTCCTTTACCAGGCCATTTATCTGGTCACTGGCTGCCCTCCCTATGGAGTACCTGCACTGAACATCTGCCACAAGGAGGCGCCAGCCATTTGCTTGGCTGCTCCCCCACAACCCCGCCAGGTTCCCAGACATCTGCAAATGGCCTCTTGGCTAGCAGCCCTACTGGGGAGAAAGAACCCATTGTCCCATGTGTGATCGTCAAGGGGCCCCAGCAGCTGCATTGTCCTTGACCAGGTACTGCAACAACCACCCTTAACAGAGGTCTGCAAAGGCGACCCATCCTTTGGATCCTTGAATTGACAAGACTCCTTAAAAGAAAACAAAATAAACAACTTGTAAGTTGGAGCCAAAAATCTGCATTCTGCCAACCACATGACATTCCAAGGTTCCAGCGAGCCCGTGGCTTATGTAATTTGGCAAATTGGAAATGAGACAAGGCACCTGCTGTGCCATTATCCATGCGCGGCACGTGCTTGGAAGAAAAAACAGATGTTGAAGGTTAAGCATTGGAGAACAAATGCCCTTACCAACTTTCCAATCCTGTGCGATTTGGAAGTTTGGCGACTGATAACCTGTACCACTGCCATGTTGTCGCACCAGAGGCACACCCTTATATTAGCTCCAAATTAATAATCATTTGTACCTCCACAATGATACCCCATTAAATTGACTTAGAAAACTTTTCCACACCCACAATTCTTACTACATCTGTGTAGCCAACCGGAGCTAAGAGAGTGGTCTGGCTATGCCAGCTGTTGCCGCAGCCAGCCGGGCACAAAACACCCAGCCCGGGGCAACAACCCTGCAAGCAAAGTTCAGCTCAAAGCCCAGGTAGGTTAATGTAGTGGAAGGGCCTTCTGTTTTGTCCTTCACTAGGAGTGAACTAGTTAGCCAGGGCCTAAAATATGTCCAACAGGTGAAAACACTCATTTGACCCAGCTCTCTCTGCGAACAAAAATTATGTAAATAACACACTATTTGGTTTATTCCCACTGACTGCACCACTACTTACTGCAACACTGTACTGAATTTCTGAAAAGCTGCACAGGATATTGAACAGCCCATGGGCATAGCCTTGTCGAAATAAAATTGCCGGCGGGAGGCGTCTTGCAAACATGCCTGTATTTACAGGGGTTGCGAAAACAACCACCATTATTAAATGCCTAGCAAATACTATTACGTGCCCCTTTCGAGCTTGTTGCAGTATGAACAAACCCTTGGCACCCTTGGTGTTATGCCCTTCAACCACAGTGTATGATGCCACCTTATTCCAGGTTGTGTTGCTGCCCTTAATGGAAACTGCTTATGACATGCCCCCAAACATAGTGTTCCTGCCTAATTATATCCGTATATTAACAAAGGCAGGGCTGCAGTCTGGGTAGGCCTGTACCATAACACCCACATAGACGACTAGGGCAGCCTTCCAATTTTCCCATGTTCTAGGCACCCTTGACCTCCTGGGTAGTTCGCTCTTTTGCTTGCCTTGTCCATGTTTACTGTCTGTGAACACCTTCCTGTGCCATAGAGATAATATATCCACGAATTTGCCTGTGAAGATTTTAGGTGAACTCCCATCGGGTAAGCTACCCCAGCATAACCATACTGAGGACTGCTCAGAGGGAGTTCCACAGAGCCCTGCTCCCACATTGCCCTCCCGGGAGTGTGTACTCTGTCCCATGCGGTTACATACCCTGATGGCCGATGAGTTCCCATGTGCCCTTCCCTGTCCTGCTGCCCAAACTTGAGCCCATGCTAGGCCTACCCTGTAACCCTGTGCAGACCCCTCACATCTAGCTGCCTGAAGCTGCTGTAGTAAATGCAAATTAGCTTACAGCAGCTGTGTAATACCATCAGTGTCCCCCACTGAAGGTGCACCCCGAGGTGGATCTGCCCAGTCTTGGGCCCAGAGTATTTAATATCCCCAATAGGCTGACTTCTGTTTCCCTTAGGTGAACTCACTGAGTGCCTGGTTGAGCACGGTCCCTGCACCTGCCTGTGGCCCCTGCAACTGCCACCCTTTGCCAGGCTGGAAGGCCGGATACCACCTCTGCCACCCATTCCCCCAACCTCTGTGTGGTTTAGATTACACTCGCTCCTGGGATCAGCATTACCACCATCCCTTGTGTTAGATGGAAGAAAACATCCTGGTTCTAGGTGACCTTGTGCCCCCTGAAGCGCTGTAATGCTGTGGAGAAAACCTCAGAAACGTCACTGACCGTTTGCTGCACAGCTTAGCTGACCACCCCAATAATGCACACAGCCTGCCCACCTGAATGCGTGGACGCTTTCCTTTGATAATTTGCCTCCCTTAGTCCATGAGGCTGCCCTGGGTTATGCTTGGATCATTAAACACACCACCGGGCAGTAGCAGTCCACGTACTTGTGAACCACCTAGCCCCGCTGCTGTACTGTCCATCTTGGGTTCCCTTCCAGTCCACGGGCTCCCTTGAGGCTGCCCTGTGCTGTAGCCTGTGCCTGTCCCCTTTCCAGCAAAGGTATTGGCACCTGAGCAACAACCACCACACAGCCAGAAAGAAGCATGGCTGGCACATGAAACAGTTAATTTTTTTTTTGCTTCCCCATGCACGTGGATTATTTGAGACTGACTAGCGGCCTTGCCAATTCCCCTTCTCAGACTGCAGCTTCCAGACTGCCTACCGAAGAATTTCAATCTGATACCTGCACTTGCAACATGGCTGGTACATGAAACAGTTAAATTTTCCTTGCCTTGCTTCATCCCCCTCCCCATGCAGGTTGATTGAGACGCTGAGAGCCTGAAGCCATGCTGTCTCCTGACTGCAGGAGACACTGAGCTTTCCCTGTTAACCCACCCCCCCATGCGTTGTACCTACACACTCTGCCTGAAAGAACGGCAATCCGGTACACGCACCCGCAGCACGGCCGGCACACGAACAGCCAAATCCTCCCTTGCTCTGTCTCCCCCCCATGTACGTTGATTGTTTCAGACGCTGACCCCACCCTGCTCTCTCCCTCTCCCAGGAGACGCTGAGCTTTCCTTGCCAACCTACTTCCCATGTGTGCCACTTGCATATTCTGCCTGCCCTCCCCTGCCTCTGGGGCCGGTGGGGAAACAGCCCCCTGTTTTCCGAGCTCACCCTTCTCTGTCCCCTGGAGCCATGCTGCTTAACAACCCTGATTGTGCTTCCCAGGAAACATGCTGGCTTCCTCACTGCTTGCACACAGAGACTTGCCTCACCCAGGTTTCCTACCTTTATGCACATTCCTGGGGGACGGGGAGAGGAGTCATTGCTGCAAAGCTGACCACCTAGCACCGTTTGCAGCAGTTTCTGACCTTCTTCCTCGCCCCCCACCCTCCCAACCAGGAGCACTGGCAGCCTTTTTGGCGCTCTAGGCGGCGGAAGGTCCCGCCCCCAAAATGGCGCCCCTGACAGAGGCGGCAGAAGGTCCTGCCCCCGAAATACCGACGACGACCGCAGCGGCCGGATGTTCGGATGCCGCGGTCGCCGCCCCCCAAATGTCAGTGCCCGTCGCCTAATAGGTTGCGCCGCCCCTGCCTCCAACCACAAAGCAGAGCTACCCTTGTTTGGGTAAACCCAGACAAATTCTGCCCCCCTTTAATTGTGATGCAGTCATTGTCATTTGCTGTGGAGATGAGAGCCTTAACCTATTTTTTAAGACAACTTATATAAAGTTTTTTTTTCCACATTGTGAGCCAGCTAATAAAGCATTGGAAACATTATACACTAGATCTTTGCGATTTGGATTTTCTGGGAAAGGGCTAATATTGTTTTCTTTTTAATTGATATATTTTACTGTGGAACTTAATGCACTTGTTTCTCCTGATAATCTCTAGAACTTTCTAACCTTGTTATTGCTGTTCCGCATCTGACTTTGATCACCTGTGTAGGCTGCAACCAGTTTTGCTGATTAAAATTATTTAGATACTACTAAAAAGGTTGATTTAGATATTGTCAGAATTATTTCTATTGCTAAGTATCAAAGGGGTAGCCGTGTTAGTCTGAATCTGTAAAAAGCAACAGAGGCTCCTGTGGCACCTTTAAGACTAACAGAAGTATTGGAGCATAAGCTTTTGTGGGTAAAAACATCACTTCTTCAGATGCAAGTAATGGAAATTTCCAGAGGCAGGTATAAATCAGTATGGAGTATGTAACTCATGTGCCAGCAATGCCCCTCCGCTATGTACGTTGGCCAAACTGGACAGTCACTACGCAAGAGGATAAATGAACACAAGTCAGATATCAGGAATGGCATTATACAAAAACCTGTAGGAGAACACTTCACCCTCCCTGGCCACACAATAGCAGATGTAAAGGTAGCCATCTTACAGCAAAAAAACTTCAGGACCAGACTCCAAAGAGAAACTGCTGAGCTCCAGTTCATTTGCAAATTTGACGTCATCAGATCAGGATTAAACAAAGACTGTGAATGGCTATCCAACTACAGAAGCAGTTTCTCCTCCCTTAGTGTTCACACCTCAACTGATAGCAGAGCATCTCACCCTCCCCAATTGAACTAACCTCGTTATCTCCATACTGATTTATACCTGACTCTGAAAATTTCCATTACTTGCATCTGAAGAAGTGAGGTTTTTACCCACAAAAGCTTATGCTCCAATACTTCTGTTAGTCTTAAAGGTGCCACAGGACCCTCTGTTGCTTTCTATTGCTAAGTTTCTCCCAGAACTATATTAAGCTATACTATTTTTTTGTCTTAGTGTTGGAAAAAAAGAAGTACTTTGTTAATGCTATCCTGAATTCAGTTGCATTGAAGGTGCTTTTTTTCAGGTGTTTCAGATTACTGCCAAAACTTTATTATCAGTAATAATATACTAATGCAGTACATTGACATTGGGGTTGACTGCGGGTGACTGTTGCAATATATAATTAGACTGGTGTAATGTGATACATTTTCACTGATCCGGCACAGTCTTAAAATGTAATTTGTTTTAAACTAAATTCTCCTGATGCATCATTATCATTCTCCGAGCATCTGTCATGGCGGGGTGGTATGAGTGGATTAAAAAATCTCTTTGTGATTCAGCTACAACGTTTCTCATACTCGTATCATTGAGAAGAATAATCCCATTATAGAATTAACAGAAAGTATATCTCTGTCTAACCCAAATATGTCAAATAAAATGTATTGGAAAGCCTAGCGTTTTTAAAGCGCTAAGGCATTTGAGAGCTGTGTTGCTGACCAATTTCAGCCTTGTGCAAATACAAATTCTATTTGCAGTGATCTTTGTTTACCACCTATGAAACTGAAATTTTAATGGCATGCTGCCAAAATCAGTCAGTTTCTTCCCCCACATCTGATAATTGAAGGTATTTCTTTTCTTAAGTAGATGGTTTCAATTATCCAAAGCTAGTGGAATGTTTGACCGTCCCTCTGCAATCAATGAACTTGTTTACACTGGAATTTTAAATACATTCAGATTGCTTACATCCAGATGTTATCTGCTTTGGTGACTTTTTTCATTTGTGTTGGCAAAGGATTTTATAGGAGATGGCTGTTGTCAGCTTTCATAGTATCTATTAGTGTTTACTTTAAACTTTCTTACAGGAACTGTTAACTCATAAACATTAACTGTTTCTACTAGGGTAAAATCCTACTTCCCTTGCTCTTATGACTGGGTTTACACAAGTAACGTGAATGGATATGGAACCTAAAGTGTGTCAGATACATTGTGTGTGTGTGTGTGTATTTCATACATTGCAAGTGTTCTGTCATTTTTTTATTAATATAGTCCACTTAATCAAACATCATAGAGGTTGGGAATTTAATGTAATTGATATGGGGTAGATTATACTCTTACAATCTACCTTGAGTACGGGGCATGTAAGTAGTTACACCAGGGCAGCAACTGAAATGTAACCTAGAGAGTCACACAGTTTATTCACTGCTTCTCCCTTCCTCCATGGTAGAAATACTTTTCCTGATGCTGCTTACTTCTCCCTCCATGCCAGCTTAGCTGTGCTAGGTAGCAGAACTAAGGCTCCATCCTTGCATGTGGGAGCGAGAGTAGCTCCCCTGTGCTGTCCGGCTCACAATGCAGATAGCCAGGGCATTCCTTACACCCTCTTCCTCCCCAGTGCAGAGAGGTAAGCTTGCTCAAAATTGAGCCCTTAGTGTCTAGCACTGCCCACACCAACAATACAGAAATTCATTTCTAGGATAACAAAGGGGAAATTTATGAAACATTAAGAACAGACGAGAGGTATAAATACAGCATTCAAAACCAGAAATGTTTGAGCATTGTGCTCTAACTGTAATTTAATTCACAATTATAATGTAATTTTCAACACTATAAAAAGAATGCCAGTCGGACATACTGGGCCAAATTCAGATGTAGTTTAAATTGGTGAGCGTATAAGGTAGTGTAGTTTGCAGGCTGAGGGAGGGAAGGGCAGAATTATAACAGGAAAAGCAACCAGCAGGTGATGTAAGAAAGTGTAAGATCATCCTTATCTGCACCCTTCTGTTGGGTTACTTCTCCTTCTACCATCCTGTCATCTCCGGTTGCAAATTAAAGCAGTTTACACCCCTGACACTCATGTGACTCATAGATGCATATGCCCGATATCATCTCTGAAAGTGACCCACTGTATGTGTGTTATATAGCTAGGCCTAGATATAAATCTGTTTCAAATCCCCTACAAAACTAACTTCTTATTTTAAGCCTGGTTTAAATCTGCTTATTGCATTTGACGCGATAAATGTGATTTTCAGTCATATTGAAAGGAATACAGATAAGCAGAGGTTTACACCAATCGTGAATATTTTTGAGTAATGTCTGTGGTGAAACTACAGTAGAGTTTGTCATGATTTTTAAAAACTATCAGTCATTTATTACAGTAGTAGTGTCTAAGAACCAACCAAGAATGGAGCCTCATTGTGCTATGCAATGTACAAACACAACCTGGTCCCTGCTCCACAAGCATAGGGTCTCAGTAGCCAAGTCAGATATAGATTGGGGGAAGGGGTAGGACATAACACATAAGCAGAGTGAAATATGTGATGGCAGCAAATGTATTTTTAGTTCCACCTTTTTTTGAGGAGGGGTGGGGCAGAAAGTTAGTTCAGAAGGGGATAAGCTAAATGGAAAACTGATGGGAGAGGGACACTGAAAGGAAGGGGGTGAGGAAGACAGGGTGGGATTAAAAAGGGTAGATGGGCCAGATTGTGTAGTGAAGATGAAGTGTGGAGACAATGAGGGAGGGGGAAGAGAGAGGGTTGGAACAAACAGCCTATCATCACAGGGCACAGGAAGTCCAATCAAAACTGTAGAGAGTTCTCTGAAAGTCCAGAGGTCTCCGCTTTGGCTGCTTCTCCTATCTCTCACTGGTTCCTCTGCAGTTTTCTCTAAGTCCACAAAGTGGTGGGGAGGGGAGGCACCAACTGCATCCTAGTTTCCTTGGGAGAGAGTGAACATCGTCTCACCTGTGCAGGTCTGGGGGGGGTGTGCTAAGGGGAGAGGTAGCCTTGGCTGTGTATCACATTTTATCCTCTCAACCCTTTGGGCTGCTTCTGTAGCTGTTCCTACCAGCTGAAGTCTCTGGCTGTTTCCTCATTGCAGATTTTCACCAAGGGCACATGGTAGAGAGGTATTGTGGTGGTTTGTTAATTGCAGTCATCTGTTTTATTATTATTAATAAATAATAATAAAATAATAATAATAATTAATTAGTTATGTGCCAACAATATGCACAGGGTTACGCAAGACACAAATGTAGAGGCAGTCTGTGTGACAGCTCACAGAGAAGATAGGACACATTTTAGGGGGTTGTTTTTGATTTTGTTTCAATATCTCTTTCCTCCATTTTTTAATAGATGGAGAAGGGGCTTGCTGTGGTTTCATAAAAGAAGGGGAGCTTCAGGAGGGAGTTGAATATAGAGAGTTTTATAAAATCACGGTAGAATTGCTGAATAGCTCTCTAGCATTTGCAAGATGTCAGCGAAAGATCAATAAAAAAGTAGATCTGAAAAACAGAATGAAAATGCTCATCTGATGTGTACTTTACAGCATCTGCTGGACTTCCAGAGGTATCAGCTCAGTGGCTGTGGGGAGGCATTTCTCAGCACTGACTGCAGTAGACATTTAAACAATGTATATTTCAGGTCCTGGAACAATTGCAAAGGAGCATAAAAAATTGAAGAACCAAGTTACTGTATGATGTTTACATTTTTCCATTGACCCCTCTGAAGTCTATTACTTTGCTGATAGGACTCTTGTGGTGAACAGTGTTAAATCTGGTTGAAATAGGCTTTGTATGATGGATTTAAACACAAAGGGTCAGACTGTATACTGGTCCAGCGCAAATGTGGGGAAAAGGAAAAGCTTCCCTTCCCCCAGATGTGCATTAGGGCCAGACACAGTCAGGTTGGAGAGCACAGACAATGCAGTAGCGTTGCATCTTGGCAACCCTAGGGGAGGTGGCAGGGCTCTATTTGGCAGTGCTGTTTCTCCCCTGGGATGAAATGCTTGTTGTGTCAGCCAGAATTTCTCCAGGGCTCCCACTGGAACACACTCCTCCCCCCACATAAAATAATTTGGGCTAAATTGCATCTTTCAGCTACTGCCTGAACTGTGTGTGATATATCGCAACATGTGGCCAGTGGCTTAAAGATGCAATGTGGCCTAAATTAAGCAGCATTCAAAAGACACATTGCTTTTCTTTGCAAACAAGTTACTTATTTGGGAAGGAACTGTTAGCATGATCCTTTTTGTGCAAAACACTTAACCATACGTTGGGAAGTAGGAGGAGCAACAGATACATTAGCATGTAACTATGAATATAAGATAACAGTAATATAACAAGTCAGAGTATAAGAGCTGTGCAGTTATATCAGTAAATCTTCATAATAAGAGTGGGGGGCCTGCAAGTTTGCATCAGATTGCGGCATTCCCATGTAACACTTCTGCCAGGTTTCACTAACACCTGTAGGGGCCAGGTTCCAAAGCTGTCTAGGGTTTCCATTTAAATCAAATGATTGGCATGAGCCCCCGCTTATCCATTCCCAGATATTAGGGACTTAACATTTACATTCCTTGCTTACCTTTACAGCTGTTGCTTGCCCATTTGTAAACAGTGCTCAGGTTTCCTTGGAAATATGAAACCACACATACTTTTATTTGGGGGAACAAAATAAACATCTGTTTACATAATAAAGTGAAATTACCAAAACTAAACAATATTTGAATTCCAGAGTTGTGGTGGTTAATTGCCTGTTGAAGTCCAGAACAGGGATGCCGAAACAATTTGCATAGTGGGAGCGCTGATGATGGAAACCATATATTGGGTGTTTGTTGTTACTACGTCAAGCCAGGGGGTGTGGCAGCACCTGTGGAAGTAGAGTACCAACCCCTAGTACCAGCACCACTGCTTCCCACCTCCTTAAACTTCACTGTTGAATTCTATTAGATCCAGTGGTGTATTAGATCCAGTGGTGGTCAGGTGGGGGACAGGAAACAGCTCTCTTGAACCTGTCTGTTGCAGTCCAATGACGTCTGCGCTACCAGGTGCTGCCCCAGTTTGATGACTACTAGGTCTAGCTCTGCAAAACTAACTCAGTGATCTTGGCTGATGCCAGTCTGGTTCCATAAAATCAGCTCCATGAACTCAGCTGTTGCTCAGTCTGGTTTCAGAAAGCGAGCTCCATACAGAGTCCAGAATATTTGGGTGAGAATTGCAAAGCAAAGTAAAACCAGATGCTTCAAGACAGAGTCCCCAGGTCCCTCTTTTAATCTTAATCTACTACCCAATCTGAATCCACTATCTATTATCACAGGGTAACCCACTTTCTCCAGACTATATCTTTCATAATTCCTCTCCTATTTCATAAATACATTCACATGCACTATTTAATATGACTTTCAAAACAAACTAAGTAATGGCTAAAACCCCAAACAGTACAACAGAACGCTGCTCAGAACGGCACTGTGGCAAAATGATTATGTAAATTGAGTTTCTAATAGCTTTTCCCTTTTTCCTATAGCAGAAACAGAGTTTTTTCTTTCCATTTAAGCCTTCTGCTCTGGGATTTACACAGAAAACCACAAACTCATAACAAGATGTGAAATATGGATCCAGATTTCAAACACATCCAAATATGGGGGTGTTCGGATGCAGAGAGTTGGTTCAGGACTATTTCTACCTTTCCTTTACCAAAAGTGCTTCCTCAGTTTAAATTTGCTACAGGCATCTCAAGCAAGTAGATCTAAAAAGAGAGAATATGCCAAGCAAATGAGTTTGCACTTTAAGTGAGCTGCATTTCAGTCAGCATAGGCGTTCATTTGCAATGCTGTGTGCTTGTCTATGAACAGTTCCAGGAAATTTTCAAATATGCTGTGTAGAATTCCAGTGAGTTGGAACTTCTGACTGTATATGATATTGAGTGGTAAAAACCTATATTAATGCAGAGTTAAAGTTGCGTAGTAGTATGTCATCCCTTGCAGAACTTTTGAGTTGAGCAAAACTCAAACTTATGAAAACCAGTAAAAAACACAGTTTTTGTCTTCTTTTAGCAGTGCCTCAATACGCCCTGTGATTGGGGATGGTGGTGAAGGAGACTCCTGCCCAGTGGCCACAATTTGAGGTGGCGACAGCCCCATCCGGTGGCCACAGTTCCATGCAGTGGCAGCCCTGCCTGGTGACTTCCATACAAAGGGCAACAGTCCCTCCTAGTAGTTCAGCGGGGATAGGGGAACCTGGGCCCACCATATTCCACTGGGTTCCGACCCAGCACCCTGTGAGACTGGTTCAGCTGCTCACCTGTCTCCATATGGTGTCAGCCTCCAGTCAGCTTCCCTAGGCCTCTTCCTACTCCAGTGTGTATCCCATCCAGCTGCTGCCAGTCTCTGGTGAACATTGCCTTCTGGGCTTCCAGACGTTGGGTGCTATGGCTCCTCTGCTCACTGGCTTGCTGTGGGCTCAGCTCTGGACCTGCCTGGAACTCCGAGGGTACATCCTCTTCCCTAGCTTGCCAGCCCAGACTGAGCTGCCTGCCTGGCTTTTAAACACCGTCTCCAGGCCAAGCATGTTGGCAAGGGCATAGGGGCGGGGCCTCCTTAGTTCATAACAGTTCCTTAAGCCCCTCCTGGCTCATGAGGGGTTTATACACACATGCCCCATTAACCTTTACTCTGCCAACACCACAGTTGCTGAAATGTAGAAGCTTTTCACCTCCATTTACAACCCATTTATTCTCTCAGGATTCCACTGAACACTAGTAAAGGACTAAAGGTGGGGGTGGAGGGGGTTTGCAACCTTCCCTCTCCTGCCCTGGAGCTGGCAGTAGCCAAGGAAATTATTTGCATACCCTCCAGATGCTGTCTGTGTGTTTGGTATACCTACACTAAATGGTGGAGGCAGTAGTTGGGCCTGCTTTGGTATAAGTCTGTGTGTGTGTGTGATATGAGGACATTTCAGTGCTGTTGAATTTCCTAGCTTTTGAACAGCAAAAGAAAGGTTAGTAGTCATTTAAGCAGCTATATATATCAAGTCCTGCAATACATGTACATAGCCAGCCAGCACCCCCCCCCCCCCCCACACACACACACACACCAACTGGACCCCAGCAGCCCTGCTTCAGCACATCACCCCAACCATGCCCTTGACCCACTCACTGGGTTCCCCCCTTCAACCTGGCTACCCCACTAAAGTATCCAGCCCCCTGCCCCACCCCCCACAAGTAGGGAATACATCTCCTTGAAGTCTTCACTTCCTGATATATAAATATTTCAATTGGCATTACTTTCCCTGCTCCTATAACCCAACTCACATGCACTGTCTGAATTAAAAGACAACTGTGTTGCAGTGGAATGGCTCAGTGGTTTGAGCATTGGCCTCCTAAACCCAGGGTTGTGAGTTCAATCCTTGAGGGGGCCATTTAGGGAAGTGAGGTAAAAAGCCATCTGGGGATTGGTGCTGCTTTGAACAGGGGATTGGACTAGATGACCTCCTGAGGTCCCTTCCAACCCTGATATTCTATGTGTTATAATACAAAATCCATTAATGCTAAATCAGCAGCTCTTGAGCTCCTTGCTGTCACAGGGATAGGAATTAAAGAAAGCAGGCTTTATCCGTACACCTGCAGTCTTCGGCATCTCTTATTTTAACACCACTATTTGATGTTAGAGAACTTCTGACTTTAGAAACAATCTTAAGTCTTGGCATTGCTATAATTCCTGTGATGTTATGCTTGCCACATGCTCCTTTTTATTCCGTAGTACAAAATGTCACCTGCTGCTTTAATTGATGAGGTATTTATGTTATGCTGGAAGACATAACAATTTACGGGGCTAGTGTCATTTACACTATAATCCATTCTTTCACTACTCGCTCACAAATCAGTCATTTGCAGTGTTATTGTAGCTGTGTTGGTCCCCAGATATTAGAGAGAGACGGCGAGTGAGGCATTATCTTTTTTTGAGCCAACTTCTGTTGAAGAAAGAGACAAGATTTCAAATGTATGCAGAGCTCTTCTTCAGTTCTGGGAAAGCGACTCAGTGTCAGAGCTGAATACAAGGTGCAACAGATGGTTAAGCATAAGGAGTTACGTGTTGCAAGAGACCATTCAAGGTGAAGTGGGCAGTTAACACCTCTGCAGTCATAGGAGAAAGAAGAGTTAGTCTGTTACAGATGGCTGTAATGAGCCATAAATCCAGTGTCTTTACTGAGTCCATTATTTTTAGTGTGTAGCAAAGTTAGGAATTTAAGCTCCCAGGCTTGTCTTTTGAAGGTGTTGTGCAGGTTTCCTTTGAGAAAGAGGACTGAGAGGTCAGATATGGAGAGATCATTTTGTGAAAAGAGGTCTCCCATGGGTGATAGGGTGTCTTTGTCTTTTATCATTTTTCTGTGTGAGTTCTTTCAGGAGCACCGTGATTATCTCATTTCACCCACATAGTGAAAATGACATTTAGTGCACTAGATGAGCGCACATGTTGTGATAGGCATGTGTAGGACCCATGGATCTTGAAAGATGCGTTGTGCAGGGTATTGATCATCATAGCGATAGAGATATGTGTGTAGGTTTTGCATCTCTTGCTATGGCAGGGCCTGTTTGCTCCTGGCTGATTATGTATTGCAGAGTAATGTGAACTGGTAACTAAAAGTAACCATGAAACACCTTTGTACAGGTATCAAGTCTGCTCCAACGTTAATAATAAGCACCATTTGTTTTGTGACTAATTGAGATTAGAATCCCAGTGTCTCCTCTCTAAAATAAAATAAAGCAAAAGTTTATTTTAAAAGATGTCAATTTTTTTGTAACATCACCAAGGAATTTGATTTGATTTATGTATTGGCGCTTACAACTCTGGATCAGCAAGCTTTAACATCAAATCTCAAACTAGGATGTAGACTCATACCCAGTGCTAATAGTGGCACCTACATATTCACAGTAATATGTTCAGTAGAAATAGATTATACAGTCACTATCCTATCAGGGCTCCTGCCTCAGATAGACAGCGGACCTTGTGTGAGTCTAATTGGGGGCTTCATTCTCCAAACAGGTCGATCTGCACAAATCTTTACATTCATGTGGAATCCCATTGGTTTTACAGGGAATAGTATTGGGGGAGCAGTTCATTTCTTTTTCTCCCTCCTTTTCCTCTCAGCCAGACTACAGTCTGAGCAGTTCTTACTCATCTTCATGCCCCTCCCTGGCTGAGGGAGGGATAGAAATAATCTAGTTCATAGTGAATGACATTCTACTGGTACAAACTGTAGAAGGAATAAGCATTTATACTAAACTGTGTGGAATTTGTTAAATAATTCAAGTGTTCAGCACTTTTAATTGCAATATCAAACATATACAGCAGCCTTATCAAAAATATTTTATAGATATTTAATAGCTTTGGGTTCAAAATAGCCAATGCATTCTAGAATTTTAGACTGGCAGTGTGGTGGATATAAAGCTGTGCACAATATGTATAGGATTTACGATGTTCTGCATCAGAACTACTAGAAGTTACCCACACAAACCCCTGTATATCGGTAGAAGACTTCCTACAGTGATAGTAGTTTCAAAGCCTGTAAATAGTGTCATTTTCCTGTGGTTGTTAGGAATTTGGACTTCTATGTTAACACTCCAACAGCTAATGGGTGTAAATGGCCCTTTAAAATGAAATCTTTATTTGTAAATAATAGGCCAAGAGAAGAGCACTGTTTTATGTTTGAGAAAATTAAATAAAGCTTGTTACCTTGTTGGATAGTGAAGAAGCAGAATGAGGCAGAGAATGTACAGGAAGATATCCTGGAGATTGATGAATCTGGCCCTTCATCAAATATGTGAAAATGTTGATTCCTCTAAATAAATGATACAGTTTGAGCACTGAGTGGTGAATTAACATTATTGTATTTTGCTGGGATTTCAGAGCAGAATTTAAGAAGTAAAAGTGCATAGAGTACTCAAATCATATATTTCGTGTTCTGTATGAAAGAACTTGTGTGGTTTATTATTTAGCAAATTGTACTATCATGGAATTGAGCTGCAATAGTCACATAATTTTTAAGTGAGGCATATTAAGGCTTTGTCTACACTAGCAAGTGAAGGACAAAGCTTTTGTTGTTCGGAGGTGTTAAAAAAACATCCCACCTGAAAGACAAAAGTTTTGTCGACAACAAGTGCTGGTGTGAAACGCTGACCCCGCTTCTTTGAGCTCTCTCCTGCCTACAAACAGCGGCTACACTGCATGCCTTTTAGCTAGGGTGACCAGACAGCAAGTGTGAAAAATCAGGACGGGGGTTGGGGGGTAATAGGAGCCTATAAAAGAAAAAGACCCAAAAATCGAGACTGTCCCTATAAAATTGGGACATCTGGTCACCCTACTTTTAGCGGCACGGCTGTAGTGGCACAGCCATGTCACTAAAAGCTGCATAGTGTAGACATAGCCTAAGTAAATGTGCTGGTACTTGTATTATCTCTTTGATGTTGGGTTTTTCTGTAGCATGCACCACTGTGGTATTTAAGCATGTCTCAGATAAATTAAAAGTTCCTGTTGAGATCTCTAAGAAAATGTGTAGAGTTCTCTGCTCCCTAGGTAACAGAGGCTGAGCTTGGCAAAATTATTATATAAAAATCATCATCATTTTCATGCTGCTGGTTATGCTGAAAATACTTTGTCAATGAGGAAGGCTTTACAGTGTACTCTGAAGGCAGTTAGACTCTGGAAGTTCATTTCACAACAGAATCCCCTCAAACAAAGATGCTTTATTTTTCTGGTTCTCATATGCTCCATCTTGAGTTTTGCATAATCCCAGAGGAGTGCAGCTGTGTAGGCATATCATAAATGGTGACACGAGACACAGTTACTGATGTAGATGGGCCTTGATCTTTTGGCTCTGAAAATTAGAACCAACATCGGTGGTAGATTTGGAGTATAGGGATTTGTTTTAGGTGGCTTGTAAGTTGTCCGTTCAGGAAGTGGGTGACTTAATTCTGCCTGAGTTAGAGCCTCTGCATTGCTTTCACATTCAGTTCCTAGTGTACAGCGTGTTACTGTAGAAGCTGGACGTGATGAACAAGAATCATTATGACTAGATCCTTGTCCGAGAGAAAGTGATAGAGTTTCCTATCAAGTGGCAGGCTGAATAAGCCTTGTTTTAGAATATGATGTTGGTAGATCAACTTAGTTTAATTATGAATCAAGAAGGACTTCAAAGCTTCCCATCAGTTTGACAAACAGGGTTGTGGAGGTGGGATGCTTTTAATAGAAAAAGAAGACATGCCCCAAATAGTTCTTAGAAGAGGCTTTGCAAGTTGAGCAGCATCAGATCAGCCTTGGGTGGGTTTAGTATTAGCCAGCTGTTTTTCTGTAGAATAATGTGATACTGTTTACCAACTTAAATGAACAGGCCTATTGTCCACTGTATTCTACATAATCTTAGAAGGTAGAGATATTATTGACATATACACTTTTTTCTGAAAATTCAAAGGGCTGGCCAAGTTGCAGCAGAGAGGGTGTAACTCTGTATTAGTGTACATCAGCTATGTAAATGCGTAAAGAAACTTTGGCTTGTTGACAGGTTAGCACGCTATTATGGGTTTTTAGAAATAGTCATTCAACACAAACTATACTAAATGAACGAAGACCTAAGACTGCTTTGAAAATCCACTGAAGAATTCACTGAATCCATAAAGAGCTAGATTAATCTGTAATGCCATTGTTTTAAACAGACAAGGGATGAATTTATCCCAAAGCGTTTTTCCCTGAACATATAGTACAGGGGTTCCCAAGCTTGGCTCGCGGCTTGTTCAGGGTAGGCCCCTGGCAGGCCGCGAGATGCTTTGTTTACCTGAGCATCTGCAGGTACGGCCGCTCGCAGCTCCCAGTGGCTGTGGTTCACTGTTCCCAGCCAATGGGAGCTGCAGGAAGCGGCGTGGGCCGGGCCACTGCTTCCTACAGCTCCCATTGGCCGGGAATGGCAAACTGTGGCCACTGGCAGCTGCGAGCGGCCATATCTGTGGATGCTTAGGTAAACAAAGCGTCTCGCGGCCTGCCAGGGGCCTACCCTGAACAAGCTGTGAAGCAAGTTTGGGAACCCTTGAGATAATACAATATACTCAGTTTTCTTAAATGTATTTCAGTCTATGAAACATTGTGATTATTCACTGTACTGAATAATCAAAGATGTCTTTTTTCCATAGTTAATTTCCACTTTGGGTATTTGGCATTATGGAGAAACATGTTTCCCAAAATAAGGCAGGTGTTGTTTCTCTGATGGCAAAACAAGACATCACAAACTTTTCTTGTATATCTATTTACCTTAAGTCAGCTGTAGAATAGAGTACATGTGTTATTTGCCAGTACACCTACACGAAAAAGTTAAAAAGTG